>NW_028301553.1:23157500-23210000 GCF_042242905.1 Orbicella faveolata
TCTGACTTTTGACCTTAAATTAATTGGCTTGAATTATCTGCTATAAACTCAATTTTCAAAGACAAAATTATGGGCACATGAGCTCACGGATGATACAAACCGTTGCTTTATCCAAACATTTTCGAAAGTTATAATTATTTTAGGGCCTGTTTTTAGCCTGTGTTGTAAAACCACTATAATCTTGAGATTCGTATTGTTACAAAGGCAAAATAACCAAAGTTAGAATAGTTTGGGAAATTCTATTTTTGACAGGTAAATGCCCTTTGAACATACTAATATAATACTTATCATCACATTTACAGTGGTCCCCGTACCTTGTTCATGCATTTTGATTAGCTTACTTTAAGGGCCCATTAGCTGATCTTTTCGAGCCGTTGCTGAAGAAAATTTATTCTCATATAACCTCATCATTTTTAGTTGGTTCAGAGTTATTTCATGTGTTTTGACTTTTTCGTGATCAGTAACACCAATGATGACGCCATCAGGCCACGCCCTTGGTCATGTGACTAATACTGAAAAAATGCAAAGGCTCCCTGGAAAATTACTTTATTGGGATTTTTTTCATTGATTTAATGTTTTAAATTTAATCCTCATTATGCTATGCATAGATTTTTTTTTCTTTTTTTATTTACCAATGACATACGTTACTTACATTAAAGTTACTTACAGAAGAATAAAATATCTACAATTAACTTACAATCAAAAATAAATATATAATTAGCTTACGATAACAACTCTACAATATACAATGATGAGGAACACACTTATATATTAACTAACAGTACCGAGATTATTTACTAATAGATCATTCACATGAAATATACAAACGCGATTACATTGCTCACAAAAATTAATACTAACAATACTACAAAGCTTGAAAATTAAGAGATACAACAGAAGGGAGAATATTTTAATTAGCTTTGTGCTTTTAACAATGCAAAAGAAGAAAGAAAAAGAAAAAGAAAAAAAAACAGTTACAGTTGTCATGCTGTTCAAAAAGTTCAAATAATAATAACGACATCTACGTGATTAACAAAAAAAAAATGAAATAATACATAAATTAATTTGGGATTAGTACCCACTTTTTTTAAAAATAATCTTTCTTTTTGATCTTACTTTCCGTTTCATATTTGATGGCAATTTTAGTACGAAATCCTTGAATTGTGGGTTGAATTTGACATCTTCTGCAGTCCCATATAAGTAGTTTACCAATGATTATAAAATAGTTCAGTAAGTTGAGTAAAGGGCATGGTTTGGATAATATTCCAAATAAAACATCTTGGAGGGAAAGATGAACCTGCTGATTTGAGATTTGGTGCCAGTGACCTTGAAACTCACTCCAGAATCGTTTAACAAAGGAGCAATGATAAAGTAGGTGGTATAAAGTTTCCGGTTCTGCCTTGCAAAATGAACATAGATCGTTTGTTTTAAAGCCTATTTTGTGTAATTTTGAATTAGTGTACAGAATAGAGTTGAGCACTTTGAATTGAAATCCTTTCACATAAGACTCAAGAACAACAGAGTGTGGCAGACTGAAGATTTGTCTCAGCTGATCGATAGAAAAGTTAAAATCGTTCTGCAGTTTGTTTTTGATGTTAGGCAATTGTGCTATTTTGCGAACAAGAAGTGAGTAATAGTCTTTTGACTTCTTTTTTCTGACGTCGAAGATGTTGTCGTCAATAAAGAAGGATGGAGGAGCTAAAGATGGACAGGAAATGATTTTCTTTAAAAAGGACGGTATAGAATGGCGAAGGCCAGCCCATTGCAAATAACTAATATTGGCTATCTTGTCAGACCAGTGGCTGAGTGCGTCATTTATAGTTAAATCAAAATGTAGGTCTTGGATACGAATCACTCCCGCCTCAAAATACTTTTTGTAGAAGACTGGTCTTTTTTCGATACGAATTTCCTTATTATTCCAAATAATATTTTGCCAATCTCGTTGAGAGGCAAAGGAATCACGAAACTCCGACCACCATGAGAGCATTTCACTGTAGAACTGAGAGAAGATGTTGTAATCCTTTATATCATAGTTACAATTTAAAAAGAAAAACCCTCCCATGGGATCCAGCAAGTGTTTTAGATATGATTTCCATGTTCCGTTGTTGTCATCAAATATACGTTTTATCCATGCCAGCCTTAAAGACTTAATCATGCAATTTATATCAATCATTTTTAAACCACCTTCCTCGTATTTATTTATAGCCGAAACTCGAGTGACCTTATCCGTCCCATTCCATAAAAATTTGAATAACAGTTGATTCAATTCTTTCACTAATTCTTTAGGTGTAGGCAGTACCGAGCAGACATAAACAAACTTTGGAATAAGAAATGATTTGATGATTGTAACCTTGCCGTACACAGATAATCCTCTAGAGGACCAGATGTTGATAAGTTTTTTAATACTATCCAAACGTTCAATGAAATTCTTTTCTTTTAATAGTTTTGGGTCGTACGTGAAGTACACCCCTAGTGCTTTAATTGGCTCGTTAGGCCATTTAATGCCAAACGGTTGTGCTTTGTTTCCTTTTGATGAACCAATCCACATACCCTCGGTTTTTGTGTTATTGATCTTGAGGCCTGAGATTTTCTTAAAAAGGTCTAGTACTTGAAATAGTACTTTGGCCGAGCTAGTGTTGGCGAGCATTGCTGTTGTATCATCAGCGTATTGTAATAGTTTTGTCTCTTCCTTGCCAATGGAGATACCCTTTATAGCTGGATTTTGACGAATGGCAATTGCTAACGTTTCTACAGCTACAATGAAAAGATAAGGAGAAAGTGGATCTCCCTGTCTAACGCCTCGTTCAAGTTTAAAAGGTTTTGAAATCATGCCGTTGTTAATTATGCAGCTTTGTATGTTTTTGTAGAACAGTTTTACCCAGCGGAGAAAGTCGGAACCAAAATTAAAAGCTTCAAGGCATTTAAAAAGGAAATCCCATTCAATACTATCGAATGCCTTTTGAAAATCAATGAAAATCATTAAACCAGGGATGTTTTCTTTAACAGTCGAATGCATAATATCATAGATGGAGCGAATGGTTTCGCCGATAAAACGATCTTTAATATACCCTGTTTGATTATGATGAATGATATAAGGTAAGACATTTTTAATTCTCGAGGCTATTACCTTAGACATAATTTTCGCGTCCACGTTAACAAGAGAAATTGGGCGCCAATTTTCAATGAGAGAACGATCTTTACCACTTTTTTCTATGAGTGTGATAAACGCTTGCTTTTGAGATTGGGACATCTCTCCTTTTTCGAAACAATCATTAACACATCTAATAAAGCAATCGCTGATTAAAGGCCAAAATTTTTTGTAGAACTCGATCGGAATTCCATCGTTCCCTGGAGTTTTGTTGTCTTGAAAAGTATCGAGAAGACGTAAACATTCCTCCGAAGAGATTTTACCTTCACATGATTTTTTTTGCTCTTCAATTAATGTAGGGATATTTAAATCATTTAAAAAGGAATCAATTTTAAGTTCAATGTCCGGAAGAATATTATAAGTCTTGTACAAATCACAGTAGAATTGTTCTACTTCCTTTAGTATACAGAATGGATCCGTTTTGATTGCCCCGTTTATATGCAGTTTTCGTATGTGTTTCTTAACGTGATTTCTTTTTTCTAAGTTTAAGAAGTATTTTGTACTCTTCTCGCCTTGTTCGTGCCATCTGGCGCGTGCACGCACAATAATTCCTTTTGTTTTCTCTTCATAAAATGATTCTAATTGTTTCTGAGCTACATCTAACAGGGTTGCATTGTTGTCGTTAGGGTTGGTTTCAGCAGCTTCTTTCGCTACATTAAGTTTATTTTGGAGTTTTGTTTCTGTTTCATTTCTTTGCTTTGATCTTCTTTTGGAGTGACGGATAACGTGGGCTCTTATGTTATATTTGATCCAATCCCACACACATCGATCATCAGAAAGTTCTTCCCGTCCTTCCGTAATCCACATTGGGATCATTTCAGTAACACTATTGACATATTCTTCATCATCTAACAAAGAGCAATTCATCTTCCAGTAATTTGGTCCTCTACACTCGTTATATGGTTCTCCGCAAAATTCTAGATAGATCGCGTCGTGATCGGTTCTTATAGCTGGAATTATATCCGTCAGTTGTACAGAATCATTTAAGTTGTTCGAGATTAGCCAATAATCCAGGCGACAAAAAATTCGAGGAGATTTTTTACTCCATGTGAAACTTTTAACGTCTGGGTTTTTAATTCTCCAAATATCTACTAAATCAAGTTGACTTTGCAAGCAAACGATGCGAGATGTGATAGATTTTCGTTGAATAAGAGTACCACCTTTCTTGTCAATAGTAGGATTAAGTGGACAATTAAAATCGCCCCCGATTACGATGTTGTTTTCGGAATCCAGATCCTCGTTTTGCAGCGTTATAACTAATTTGTTTAAGAAAGTTACAATTTCTTTATCTTTATTTGGTGCGTATATGTTTACTAGAACATATAACTTACCATTGATTTCAGTTTTCAAAATAATGTAACGTCCCAAAGGATCTAGAATTTTTTTATGTATGGTGCAGTCAACACCTTTCTTAATTAGAATTGCAACGCCGCGAGAATTAGAGCTGCCATGGCAAGTTATAAGCTCCGCACCCCATTCATTTCTCCACTGATTTTCCGCTTCTTTCGTGGAGTGAGTTTCTTGCAAAAATGAAATGTTTGCGCGTTTCCGGCACCAATTAAAAATAGCCCTCCTTTTTTAAAAATTGTTTATTCCCTTTACATTAAGCGATAATAGTTTTAGCACCTCGGTCATCTTTTGAGATCACAATTGTCGCTAATGTGACTGCAGAAGAAAGATTGAAACAAAGGAAAAAGTGATGATGAAGTATTTGAAATGACAACTGTAAATGCAAATCCGAAGTCGAAAATAAACAAGTATAACTTAGTTAACAAAAATAAATATGGTACAAAGCAAGTTACTTCGCGAATGCAAGGTGATCTAAAGACTAAATAGAACGGTTTCCACTGAACAGAAATGAGTACAATTAATAATACATAGTACAATACGAAAAATATAAGTTGAACTACATAAAGTAAAAACACAAATACATCAATTGTCCATCCGACGTGCATTTGAGAGCTACAGCTCTCCATCTGCTTGGGTATTACTGCTCATAATTACACCATAATATGGAAGATTTTCTGTTTCCTTTCCTCTGTAAACTTGACCATTTATTATCAGTTTGTCGACCTTAAAGAAGGCTTGTTTGTCTCGCTTAGCTTTCTTCAGAACTGGGTATAGTTTTGCATGGGTATCGTCTATTTCTTTAGGATAATCATGTGCAAGTCCAATTCCGGTGTCTTTCAAGTTTTTGACTGAAGACCAAACAAATTGTTTGTCCTGGTAGAAACTGAATTTTGCAATAACAGGTCGTGGCTTATCAGGATTGTTTTGGTTGCGTCGAGTTGGCAAACGATGGACCCGCTCGAACCGAATATCATCAACATCCTCTTTTCGGATATTCATTTTTTCTTCAAACATAGATTTAACTAACTCCTCAGTATCACTGGGCGTCTCACCTCTTATCTCCGGCAAGTTGAATATCTTTATATTCTCTCTGCGGGTGTAAGCCTCCAGCTTAATGTTCCAGCATCTAAGCTGTTGGATGTCCGCTTTCAGCTTTCTGAGTTCATTATCGTTATCGGCTGCCAGGGAACACGTGTTGACCATGCTAACCTTGAGTTCGGTTAACTCTTCTTGATTGGAAGCCACCGTAATTCTTAAATTCTTATTTTCCTCTTCCACCTGTGTTAAGCGTGTTTTTAGGGCATCTAATTCAGGCAGCACGGCTAAAAGTTGGTCAATTTTGGCCTCCATTCTCTGCATGTTTGCCGAAGCTTCACAGCAATGGCCGCACTCCGCGGGTTTCTTCGTCAGTTTGAGAGCCATTTTCGAGTTGTCTTTTGCGCAATGGCCTTCTTTCGCTTGAAACATCATTTCCTTGGTCTTCGTTCATAATAACTGCAGACGGAAAACTGAAAACCTTTCAAAATCACATATTTTTTTTTCGAAATTACACAGAGCTCAAAAATGTACGTCCTTCGCCGTGCACTGCCGCTGACCTGATTCCAGATGAGCTATGCATAGATTTTGTTTCATTTCTACAAGGTCAGATTTTGAGAGAATTTCAAAATAGTGAAAAATTCGCAATTTTCTGAAAAAAGTATAATTTCGAAAAAGGAATGCAAAGCTATGTTTCCAAAGTTGGCTTTAAGTGAAACTCGTCGAAAAAAGCTAGATTTAATGAAAAACCGCGTTTCCTTTACCATTTCAAAAAACTGGACGTGCGCCCGATATTTATTGGAAGTTACCCTATCAGCACGTGTGCACTTCACTAACAGCGCACTAACAGCGCACTTCGGTACGATCAAACATTGTGGCACGGAATTAGTTTTTCTCTTTCTTTTGCTCTGTTTTTCTGTTTTTCTCTTACTTTGTCTTTGCTTGTACTTTTTTTTATCTTGCATTTGTGACACACAGAGAAAAAAAAACATCTAAAATTTAAGCGAATTTGCAAGGTATTGAGTTGTTTTTATTTTCTTCGCTCAGGCTGACGTAAGTAACTGGAAGTGAAATTTCACCTCCATAGCAACGCGCGCGAGCGCGCGCACAAATCGGTCATTGGGCTCTTAACCAGAAAACCAAGGAAGGTGGCCACAGTTAGTCATGCACGACTGTGAATGGGTGTTTATAACAAAGATGAAATGTTCCGTCACTATTTTGTCCCTTAAAGTGCACCTAACCCCCCAATTTTTTTTTTCGCTAAAACAAATCTAGACTTTATTTGAAGCATTTGGACGAAGAAATTTTTGAATTTGGTTGAATCCTCGATTTTCTATGCCCTTTCAAAGTCGCGATTAAGTGTTTCACGACCGCGTTTTAGGGAGTCTGGGGCAGCGGTACCTGATGACGTCTACCCAGGAACCAAACATAATAGCGCCTCAGTCAACTCTCTGTATTTGCTCGAGAAAATAGAACGCAAAACTAATCGTTCCGATGTATTTTGGGACTAAAACGTCCAAGTTTTGTCTCAGAATCATTTCTTTTTCGTCACTGGAGTCAGAGTTAAGTTTCGATTCGGAAGGCTCCGAAATAAACTTCGATCGAGCACGTTCGACAACTGTGAACTCACTGCTTAGAGCTTTGAGAGCAATTTACAGTATTTCAAGCGACGACGGGGAAGACGTCTTTGCGGACGAGCCGCTTGTATATTAGGAATGGAAAGCTAGATACGAAGTGGAGGAGCAGGCAAACGAAAAGCAGGAAAGAAAACTCAAGGACTGCTTTGGATGGTAATTTCGTCAACTAAACATAAGATTCCCACGCGTGCTTATAGCCCCTTTACATTTGTCCTTACCGAGAATGTATTTTGTCAAGGTTCTGTTAAATCCAGTTTGTGTTTTACTTTCAGTTGAATGCTTCATGTTTATAAGAGCGACGTACGTGTTGCAGTTTTCGAGACTTGATGACCTCCAAAACATTGGCTTCGATCGATTGAAAATCGTGTTGTTTGGACCTGTATTTTTGAAGCTGCGGGAAGCAAGGCGGAAGGAAACATTTCATACAATTACCGATTTCACATTGTCACACGTTTTAAGTCGTAACTCCAAATAACCAATGTAAATCGTTCTCAAAGTTTGCAGTGAAATTCGTCGGATAAGCGAAAAGGATGTGTTCCCTAAGCGGTCCGCAGATAATGTTACGCGGTCATATTTTCGACGCTACTGCACAGAATTTTTGTCGCACTGCTGATTTCCAAACCTTCGAAAAACTCTGTGAGTCTAACAATTTTGTTATCATGTAATTCTAGAGGATTAATCTTCGACTTTCATCTAAATCGAAAGAGAAATAAGTGTTGGTTAGCGGCGTACAGTTGCGATCTATTTACATATCAGTCTAACGCTTCTTGATCATGACCGGATCACACAACTTTGCCGGTTATGTTATAAATACTGCGGGATTGGAAGATATAGGTTGTCGGTAGTATTTCTACAAATTGCTGGTTAGCTTTAAGTAGAATATTCATGAAAATAGCGTTCGAAAGTCTGCGGAACAAATTCCAGTGAGAGTTCTTCAATGGTTCTCACAGATTCAGTTCGCTTGTTTCGGTTTGACAAAATCAACCATCGTTTACGTCTTTATTGCACCATTAGCCGATCATCGTCAGTAAATTGTACAGTATATCTTTCTTTAAATCTGGAATATTGCTGCAATAGCCGATAGCACCTCTGGAAGGCGTTTCTGCGCACCTTTCGAATGTGTATTGCACCATCCTGAAGGAAATGAGAGGAAATGAGATATCCAACCTTCCTGGGTAGACGTCACAAGAGCCGCTGGACCCATTCTCCTCAAACTCGGTCGTGAAACAAAATGGCGGTGTTTTGGAGCTATTTTCGAGATTTCGTCGTGGCACAGAAAATCGAGGATTTAACGGAATCCAAAATTTTTTTCGCAGAACTATTTCAAATAATAAGTAGATTCGTTCTAGCGAAAAAATTTTTTTGGGGTTAGGTGCACTTTAAATCTAGACCCAACAAAACTATTCACAGACAACACAGAGATTTGTGGTTCATTAAGTAAAAAAAAGTAATGAGATATTTTCTTCAGCCTTTGAGCTTGGGTTAATTTGAATAAGCTGTTGTAAATGTAGAACAATCAAAACAATTTCAGACTCATCCTCTATTTACTTAATCATTAATTATTAATACATCTGTGAAAGAAATACTGATAAAAATTTTAAAAATCTACAAAATAAATACTGATTATTCTACATCACTGTCACTAAACTCATCCTCTATTAACTTTCTGTAGAGGTCTTCATCATCATTGTCTTGTTCTTCTTGCCCTTCCGCTTGTTCTTCTTGATCCTCTTGTCCTTCTTCTTCTTCTTCGTCTTCTTCTAACTCCCCTTCCTCCTCATCCATCATATCATCTAATGCCTCCAGGTATGGTTTGGCCAGGCTATTAAAAATATGGAGAGGGATTTACTTCTGTCACTAATAGGCACCACAATATTGTGGAAAACTGACACTTTCTCTGAAGGGGCCCATTTCTTCAAACTTCCTGGCTACTCAAGGGCTTGTCAACTTACTGGGATCGTTTTTAGGCTGTTGTTTTGGGCCCAAAGCACCACACTACATAATGAAGCTGAAATCACTTTTTACCAGAGCTTGGTTTTCTGGTTAAGAGCAAATTATATCATTAGGCTAACAAAACTAGTTCCAGTCCCAAACCCCACAATAGAATTTAAAATCCTTAAAACTCATAGTCTTGTTGTTATTGGGATAAGATGCTCTACAATCAAGGACAAAAGTCTTGAGACAAATTTGCACTTTTGGCACTTTTGGCACTTTTGCGCACACGCCAGATGTGAATAAAACATCACCTGCCTAACCTCGTCCCCACCCCCCACCCCCATACAATGTTGAAAACTATTACCTGCAATTTCTTCTGATTTTAAACATTGTATGGGGTGGGGAGGGGGAACAGTAACACATCTCTAAAAGGAAAGCAGTGCTTTTTTTAAACTTCAGTAGTAAAACACATACTATTCGTTAAATTATATAAGTGTTCCAAGGACTTCTGTCCACGATTGTAGGTTCTGAACCACGGTGTCTGAAACACCTTACAAGATTAGAAGACACAAATTTAGGAAAGCCATTCCCTAACAGGAACGTTTTAATGATTGTTATTTGTTTCTGAAAGAGAGAGTCAAGGAATTTTGCAAGGCCAACATTCATGACTAGAAAACAAGACATACTGTCCAGTGTTTGTGTGCTTCCTATAAATGTCAATGGATGTTCTTTTCAGAGAAATGTTCAGGAAATGGACCATGCCATCTTCAAATTTGTTGACTGTAAAACATGTCGGATTTATTTGATTTGTTCACCAACAGCATATCATCAAAATAAGTAATAATAATTGGACCAAGTGGAGAACAATTCAGGGAGTAATCGCGTGAGTAATTTCAAAATAGGACGAGCGTGAAGCATGAGGCCGATTTGAAATTATGAGCATGATTACTCCCTAAATTGTACAACATGAGGTCCAATTACTAAAAGATCATATCTATAACAAATTTCGGAATTAAAAATGTCTTTTGGGAAGTGTTTTTTTGAGCGAAAAGGCCTGTAGCGCTTTTCATAAGTGTTGAAAACTGTAGGAAACATTGCGAAGGAAGCCATTAAAGCACACTTAATTGAGGTGAAAATCACATGGGCATCCAATAATTGGATACCTATAATTATTATAGGTATCCAATTACAAAAAGTTCAAATTGGATACCTGTAATTGGACACCCACGTGATCACACGCCGATTACATGACAAATAGGTGCGTGGAGAACCAATCACGATTGACAATTTGGTTATAGATATGACTACATCCGTAAAACTACTCATTTATAAGGCCACTGTCAAGCATTTCACGAACAATATCATTTTTGAGTTCTGTCATAAAAAACAACAACAACAACAACAATGGCCTAATGAAGAACCCAACAAAATACCATCAATTTGCTTGTTGAGTGCTCTCTTAATTAATTTGGTATTAATCAATTTATCATCATTAACTCCAAAGAAAACAATCTGAACAACTGTCAGGGCTTGAAAACTCCAATTCCTCTTAGAGTTGAAAACATTAAGTTGTTTTCCTTCCACATCTACACGGGAGAGTACCATATGTGGGTGGTGTTGTGGCACGTTGTGTTTGACAAACCCTCTTTATTCTTTATGTTTCCACATAAGAAATATAAAGGGACTGTTTTTTAACTGTTTAATAGCAAACCACTTTATTTTCAAAAAGCGTCTGTCATTTTTAGTTAAAGTTAATTTGGCTAACAATTCGTTCCTATTTAAATGTATGTTGCATGAAAACTGTGATCTGGAGGGCCCTGGATGCAATTTGAGTTTTTCTGTAATTTTGAAAAGTCAAGCCCAACACCATTCTTATTATGATTTTTTTATTGATTCCATTTCATCATTACTTAAGGTGGCTCTGCAGTTATTCTGGGTACACTTGCCCATATCAAAGTTTGCAACATAAATTTTGGGGCTTTGAAGTGTTGGCTAAGAAATTTTGGGAAATATTTTGACTTTCACTCAGTGATAATGTTACTTAATTCCATTTACTGGGGATAATATTTTTTATTCTGGCATACTGGTGTTAACTGGACCCCATTTTTTTGACAACAACACTACCAGTAAAAAAAAAAATAGCAATAATATATAACAATAATATTAATGATGATCATGTGCTTCAGGGAATGAATTATGTTTTCATTCATGACAGTTGGTTCATCATATTTGACCAATAGAAGTGCTTGAGTGGGTCTATTTGTCAGAAAAGTGGAGTCTCATCAAAATGTGTGGGCACAATTCATGGATATTTAAAATCTTGCGAGGGATGTGCTCTATGACTGATTAATCACCCAATGAATCACTGTTGCAACACCGAAACAAGAAGGCAAGTTTATTAAATAAAGTTGAGCATTTCTGCAAGTTGAAATTTTCTTTTAATGAGCACTAATGGGCAACAAAAGTCTACTAGGTAGGCAACTAAAAAGACACATGGGTAACCAACAAAAACAGAACTAGTTACCCAAAGGGCGAATTAGAAAGAAAGTTAGTGTCAAACACTGCATTAATAGCCGTCAAGCTCTTTCTAAGAGCTGTGTGGCTTCCAAAAGTTTTCTTTACTCTGCCCCTTTGACTCCTCGACCACTCTTAATTCATTTCTGTTTGTTGTGCCCCAAACCATTGCAGGAAAGAAAATGAGTGCTTTGCAGGCTGTTAGTATACATGTAGAATACAGTAGGAGCAATTGTACATGTATGGTTTACCAGTTTTGTCATTCAAGTGCTGTTGGTTACTTTGTAAATGGCACTTCAAAAGTTAAGGTTGTTATTTGCTCACACAGAAAGCTCAACTTTCTACAGGCTGTCTTGTTCACAGCTTTTAGGGTTTGAAATAAGAGTCACAGCAAGGAATAGAAAAAATATGTGCACTGCAACAAATGCTTAAGTAACTACATATGATATGCAAATATCTTCTGTGTAACACGCAGCAAAAATTGCTTGTGTAACTGCCATACATCATTCTGTACCTTAACCTATAATACACCATACAACCTCCCAAACTAATGGCAAATTGAGAATTTTATTTCACATCAATTTTAAAAACAAAATTATTTTGTTCTAGTGGGGACAATGGGTTGTTGACTAGTTTAATGGATACACAAGGATATTAAGCTATGCATTAAAGTGGTACTGTGCAATCACTTCTTACTTAAGATTTTGAAACTCCATCCACTAAACACTCCCTGTGCTAAATTTTAAGCCTTCATAGCAGGGATGAAAAGGAATTAAAAATTAGAAACTGCCTAATTTATCCAGGTTCAGAGAAGATGTGTTTTGAAAAATAATAGCCAAAACTATAAGTTGGCTTTCTCTAAAACATTTGGTTTGCAATGTTCTTCTTAGTATTGCTGGAGTATTTAGTGTACAAGAAAAAACTCATAAGCTATCCAGATATTGAAGCATAATATAAAGACATAAACCCTAAAATTCTTGAGAAAGTGCTGCCATTACAATTAAGGTGGCCAAACACAGTTTTCACGTGC
Source organism: Orbicella faveolata (assembly GCF_042242905.1). NCBI lineage: Eukaryota > Metazoa > Cnidaria > Anthozoa > Scleractinia > Merulinidae > Orbicella > Orbicella faveolata. The sequence goes on from NW_028301553.1 coordinate 23,170,150, forward strand.
GTTTTTGCTGATGCAATTCAGCATGTGCACAAGGATTGCAAAAAACAAACTCAACACCCGCAGTATCTGTGGTATTTTTCTCTTTAACTAAATGCTGTAGTGTATTGATGACTTTAGTCTTTTATCACAAAGATATGTTAGACAAGGTAACGATGCAAAGAACCCAGCAATTCTTAGCTTTTTCTTTGTTACCGAAAGAAACCAGTTAAATGCAGCGCATGCATAGTAAGTCAAAAAATTGCGATTCAATGAAAATTTGCACTCTCTGAAATATGCCAATTTCTCGAGAACCACTCCTTAGAATTTCACGAAATCTGGCATGAAAATACTCTAGGAAATAAGTAACTGGAGTATTGAAAATAATTGAACTTTAACAAAGGAAATTCTAGATATTCCAGTAAACCTTCAACAAGGGATAATTAAAGATCTCTCTGTTAAATTATTAGCAAAATGGTGTTAACTTATGAGAATCGTTACAAGCTTGTTGCATGCAAATTATAAAGAAAATCTGATAACTAGATTTTCTACAAATAAACAAAACCGATTTTAAAGGCCTGTTTATTTTTGTTCATGATGCCATGGCAACGGCACATACGTCAGCTTAACCATCAAAAAACCAAAGTTTGTGTTGTTAACTTGCTTGCTGCCATTTTTGGTGACTGTGAGATCAAGGGTTTTAGAGAAAAAGGTAAATAAAACACAGGTATCAAAAACTGTGTTCAGCCACCTTAAGACCCATTTATGTACAGGTAACAAAAAAAATGAAATTATTTTGGCAAGCCACAACTCTAAAAAAGTTATCAACACATGGCAACTGATACATATAATAGTAAGGGCTGATGCTCACCATCCCTAGTCCCTTCTCTGCTAAGACTTTCTTCAGTTTGTGCATGTTTTCCCTCATCCAACCCATGATGATCATCCATTACTACAAAATAGAAATTCAAAGCATTATTAATAAACACAAAATCACACAAATTCAATTATATTTTAAGTTACATTGACTGTTTTAAAATAACATACAGGCTTGTAGAATAAAAGCTGTTCCTCGGTAAAGGGAAATTTAAAAGAAAACAAAATCAGAAACAACTGCAAGAGTAAGACTATCTTATCAAGACCTAGGTTTTTAAAGTCTATTTCAACTGACAATGAAACCAAAACAGAACAGACTGAATCTCTAGTGGCCAAGTTTGGCTGGTGAGAGCTACATCATATTTACCAAGTGATAAAAGACATCCTTGAGAATAAAAATACAAGTAGATAAACAAACTGTTTTCCCCTTCTTTACACATTAAAAGAGCAAACAACCCAAGTATCAAAAAATATGAAAAAATTCTCCAGAAGATAACAAGAATGGTAATGTTCCTCACACAAGAGCTGGCACAAAGAGATAATGGCAATGCCACCTAATGAAGACATGACAAGGCATTGGCATGTATCCCTCCTGGTACTAATTAATGGACTAGCCACATAAAAATGGAAACCTGGGCATTGAAGCAGTGTCACATGATGACTATATACACTATGTGTCTACAAAACATTGCTTTGTAACAAACAGCTTAAAGGATGCCAGTCAACAACAGAAGAAAAGAAGGACAAACAACCCTAACTTTACTGCTTACAACTAAGGTGATTCCTTAATTAGTACTACATTGCGAACCCTTCGTGTGCAGAATTTTACACTTATTCAATAGCATGCAAACAAAATCAGTACTGATGGACACAAATTAGGACTTTAAAAACCAACAATTTGAGGAACGCTTTGATTCTACGTCATTTGGATTATTTTAGATTCTTTTCCATAAGTTGTTTATTACGTTCTCCCTTATGTGTATGTTCAAAACTTCATGTATGCCTATCAAAGGTCATGAAAAAACTAAATTACTGTACCTTCCAGCCACCGCAAAATGTAATGTGGAGTGATGAAATAAATGAATAGTACTAGAACTGGCAAAATAGGGTAAGACTGGTACATCAAAAATGGTTTGGTACATCATATCTCTTTTGCAAGCATGGTGACCTATTTTAATTCTTGTTTAGAGACTGTGCTTGGTAGGGAACATTCAGGGAAATGTATTGTACATTTGTTTTCATGATTGTACCCAGGAGTTTTGCTTACATTAAAATCGGTAGAAATCATTGCCAATACTGGTAGAAGAAAAGAAATATCAGACAAAATAAAGGCTCGAATTGTTCAAATTGTCACAAGAATTGTAAACTTGATTTCTTGACATCCTGAACTAAACTCAAATTTCTTGAACTGTAACCAATTTCAATCCTCCCAATCCTGCACTTTATTTCTATCCAACTAAGCTGTATATTTGGTGGCATTTGGCGATATAAGGTGGAAATAACCTGAGTGAAAATTTGCTCTGACGGCATGACAGTTTCTTTATGCCCGTGACGAAGGCAAATGATACTACGCAGTTTAATAGCACGATAGATCCGAATTGCAAAATGCAAAACACAACAGTGTGGACTATACAAACTAGTGCCAGCTTAGTTCGTGCCGCTTGAAAGCAACACGATCAACAATACTTAGATTGCAGATGAACATGTCGAGATGGCTTCGTAAAATTGAGCCATTAGTACTGACTCCATTACTACAGACAACATTATACAATACACTACGCTTCACAAAGCTTCTTACCAACAATATTAAGCTTCAAAGGCAGCTGTAAATGTGTTTCGGAACATGCAGAAAGATCCGACAAAACTCCATCACGATAAAAATCACAATCGCTAGGTTGCGAGCTTTCACCTCGCAAACACCGTCCCGTCCCCCAGTAAAATAGGGACCTTTAGCAACGCAGACTTTTCCGGCGGCGACGGCGACCGGAAGTCAAATCATTTTCCGGTAGACGTCTTACATTTCGGCGGGAAGCCGTCCTCTCTCTGCGCGGACGTGAGAACAGCGAGTTTCCCGTTGTCCACAAAACGTGAGTACATTTTTTGCCTTCATGCATTAAATGTCTACCATTTCTTTCTCATTTGGTTTCCGAAGGCTTCAAAACCAACTAGGCAATATATAATTGGAATTTAATCTGGGTTTTCGGCTTAATTATATGTTAAAATATTCGTCTTAACTTTCAGTTCTGAGGCATGCCTGCAATCGCGAACAAAGACAACAAACAGCTCGAATCAAAGGAAGTTCATTGAACGAGTTAAGTCACTGTACCTACATGGGAGGAACAATATTTTCAAAAGTATACACAGTCCTTCCATTCTGTCGAACACAGTCCTTTATTGACAGTGGAAAGTGGGAGGCAATAGGCCCTTTGCAGCTAAGCCATCACGTGACCTATTTTTCATAAAATTATGGGCTACAACTTAAAGAATGCCAGAAATGGAAAGAGCGCATCGAAAATATCAAAATGGCCGAGTTTGAGGCCCCCATCATTAAAGAAGGAGATTTTATGATGGTGCGAATTTTTAAAAGAATAAGAAGATTTGTATGGAAAAAGTTGTTGGAGAGCAAGGTCTTGCTCTCCAGCAACATTTTCCATACAAATCCTCTAAATTTTCCGAAAATTCAAACTGTCGTATAAACTTACTCTTTAATTCCAGGGGTCTCAAACTTGGCCATTTTGGTATTTTCAATGCGCTCTTTCCATTTCTGTCATTCTTTAAGTTATAGCCCATAATATGAAAATTTTATAGGAAAAATTTGGTCACGTGACCCCAGCTGCAAAGGGCCTATTGCAGTGCTTCTATCAAAGTGGAACTCTGCTTTACATTCGGCTGAATTGATGTCATCGAGATTGAACGGGTCATATTGCTGGTAAATAAAGTCGGGATTTTTGGACTGACAAGCGTCATAAACGGGGACAAACTCTCTATCAGACACGACGATGTTAACAGAGCTAAGTAACAGCAATTCCCGGACGTTCAGTCATGAATTCATCTTCAAGCCTTTGAGTTTCGTTTTGCAAAGTGCAAGTGATAAGTGACGAAGTTGCCGTCGCGAAAGCTAAAGGTTTTCCTATTTCGGCGGGAAAAACGCAGATTCCATCCCAGTCTTAATCGTTCGTAGACGTCGCCGTCCTCTTGAAAAGTCATTGCTAAAGGTCCCTACTATATAAATCAAAGGCGAAGGGAGGGGTGGGGCAATGCTTAATACTTGATATGTAAACATTTCTGCCAGCTCTTGTTTTTTGGCATGAAACTCTATTCAATTTTGTAAGAGCTTTGCCTGGTTAATTTTTTCTTCAGAAAAAGATTGAGAATATAAAAATAAACAGAAATACCAGTAATACACGGGATCATGCTGTGTATTGTCACTCACTATAAAACTGGAACTTTTAATTTGATGCGCAAATTCTCAATATTTTGACATGACTCTCTGAATTTCCTAGTAAATTTAGCTAAACTGATTGTACAAGAACTACAAGGTCTGAAAACTGGACAAAGGGTTCCTAAAAGCCCGTTGAAAAAAAAAAAAAGACCAACAAAAAAAGCAATACATACTTCACCCCATACCCAACTGTGAATTGATATTAAACGTTCCTTATCAGTGTAAAAAATCCCTGGTATAAATTACTGTTAATTTCTTAAGCTAGCAATCTCTCGATATCGTGGGCTATTCACAGTGCTAAAGTTTCTGCGAGTTTGACTACTGCCCTAGTCGTGGTTCAACACAGATTGGAGATTGCAGTCTAGGAGATTTCTTCGGTGGCAACAAGGTTGTTTCGCAAGTGGTACAGAGCCATTCGTCGGGTTCGTCAAGAAGTTTGGCACATTCCCTAGGACAGGAATTGTAGAAACGACAGTGAATTATTACGTTTTAAAACAATTACCTCCCATTTAGCAACTGCACTAAACAAAAGTGGCTAACTCGATAAAACTGATTTACGCAAACCGGTACATTAAAATCGTTAACTGAAGAGACCACATATAGACCTACCCACTTACAAAATAAAACTCTCTCTGGGGTAATACAATGGTACATTATACATTACATTAATGTATCAGTCAATTCCAGCAGTGCCCAGGCTTTTTTCAACTCGTTCACTGCAAAGAATAAAACATAGGTAATTCAGAAAATATATTTATCAGTCGGACAGATGTGGTATGAAATCAGTAGTCTGTCTGCATGTTTGATTATCTTTACATGATTACTCATTGCAAATTTCCCTTGCTCAAACTTAAAATTGAGATGTTGGGTATGCCGAAACCTGCATGGTTGCTAACTGGACAATTGCACAGTCGGTGCCGCAAAAACATGATTTTTATTACAGATTTTCATATCACAGGCATAGACCGATACTAACCTAACGTAAGAACCATTTTCCATGCGTCATCTGTGAAGAATTTCTTCAACAATGATAAATCAGCCTCAACGGCTTCTCCGGGAATGGACGGTACTTTGGATAGGCTACATACGTCTGTAAGAGGTAGTTTCCTTCCAGAAAGCAGGATGTCTTCGACTGCCTGGCTTTCTTCCTTGCAAAACCAATTCATCATTTCTTGCAATTCTATGAAAGAAAATAATAATAATAATAATAATAATAATATTTTTATTATAATAAAGCATACTAAATCATATCACAACCGTTTGGCAACACATGAAAGTGCACAATGTAACCATATTCAGGCAAGCGGTCATATTCATTTGCTTACTCGATAACGGCCCACTTTGTTCAGGGAATGGATTGCTTTTTCAGGCAACACCTATGTAATGAGCCTAGTGAAAAAAAGATTTTTAACTAAAAATTCCAAATGAAAGTAATATCACGAGAACATGTAGCTTGCATAGCTGACATAAAGCCACGACAAATATCCGAGTTCAATAGTGTTTACATGCTCACCTTCCCTATTAATATTATCAGATGAGATTTGTTTTTCTGTGCTGATTTGGTCGTTGTCCCCTCTCCAGTTCCCAGGGATCTCCATTTTTTCTTCTTTGGATGGCTTTACCAACCTCACGTTGATCTTCCTTGACTTTTTCTTAGTGGAGAAGAAACGTTTTTGTGGCACAATATTTTTACTATGTGGAGCATTCTCTTTAGGGGTGGGAAGGTGTTTATTTCCATGTTCACGAATGGAAATAAACAAGCTGTGGGCAGAATTGATGCTTCTCTCTTACTGTTGCAAAGCGTCGTCATTTTCGCATCCTTAGCTTCAATATCACTGACAATAGTAAGCAATTTGGTTTTAGTGATTGCTTCCGTCTTTCTCTATCCGTCTCACGATCATTGTTGGAAGCTTTGTTTAGACAGTCTTTAAGAAAGTCAATCTCCGCACTTTTTTCGGCGAAATTCTTCTCATCTTGGTGAGTACTCTGTGTTTCACTATCATATGTTCCGTCCTCTGACAACTGCCCTGCATAATTCTCATCCTGACAGGTGCTGTACCTACAAACAAGATGAATATGCTTGCAAATTGTAGTCGCGATTAAGCTGTCGGGGCAGTTACACACATACATATGTACACAGATGTTGCACTCTTGGCACTTCAGCTGGCAGTTTTGTTGCTCGCTACAGGCGTCCGATAGCTTTGACACTTTATAAGAGCTTCTCCCGTCCTCTCCAAATACCGTCCAGGTATTGGAGTCCTCGGCTTTAACGGAGCCAGTTGAGAGGATCAAACTGCGCAGATGCCTTTCCTGTATTTTATTTATGCGTGTTGTAACTTTTCCCTTGGTCAGTTTAATCAGACGATCAAAGGTTTTATCTCTAACATATTTTAAAAGATTAAGGAGACAGTTGTCTAAGCGTTTGCTAGTTTTCCCTTTCAAGTACTGATACTTGAAAACCTTATGGAAGGCTTCCACAAACATGTTCGTGTTGATCCCAAGGCCAACTCTGAAGCAGTAGGCCCATTTTCTTTTCGGGGTGTCCACTCCCGTTCAAAGTATTTCTTGAATGACGCTGTTTTTGTGGAGAGGTTAAGGCGATTGAGAAAACCTCGCAAGCAGTCGTCAAACAGTGTTTCATCAGTTTGTTCGAGAACTGTCCGAAACATCTTGTAAACCTCGAGTTCCGTTGGTATGTCGCCGATTTTTTCCCTTAATTCATGAGTGATTGCTTTATCCACATGCCACGTGCATAGTAACTTCTGCGGACGTGGAGATTCATCCATTACTCCGACCCAAGCACTATAGAATTGCGGGGCAATGTCACTTATGAACTAAGAGCTGGAAATAGTTCCAGTGTTCTTCTTAACCTCGCTGAAGAAGTTACACATTGTTGTAAAGTCTTCGTGGTTTGAAATACACCACGCAGCTGGAAACCCCTCTCCAAACTCATCGATCACTAAAAGGGTCGTGAGGAAAAAGTCACACCCATTAGCTCCGTGTGTGCTGTCACAGCACACACCGTTAGGCCCAAATTTTCTTAGCATGCTTCTTTGAAATGGGCTCTGAATCACTATCATAATATCATCTTTGGCCAGGTCGTAGCCCTAATCGGATTCGCGACCGGGGACCCTCTCCATTCGATTATCCAGGCCAAGACACTATCTAGGTCGTTTTGATGTCTTTGATAGTCTTTAACGCCAAATGCTCTTTGGATGTTAGAGAGATGTTTTCTTTCTAATAGATGTTCCCGTGATAAGTTATCCTCAGTTACACTTTCTCTAATGTCACTGAGGATCCTGTCTCTCGGTAGCCCTTGTTGAATTTTGGCTGCCTGCCAGCTCTTGCCGTTTTTCTTTAGCGAGCCGTATGTGCTGCAGTTCTTTTTCGTGGCCATAGTGGGTATAACAAACGTCAAATGTGATTGTACCATCATCTACGTACGTCACAACTAACGTTGACGTGCAATTCCTTTCAATCTTGCAGCTTCCTGTTCAAAACGAACATATTGATTATATTTGTCACCTCGGGTACACTGCGATGTGTCGCTGAGTTCATTTTCACTGAGGGAGGAATTCTTCGTACCTCTGGTACCGAATCACAGCCAGTGAATCTCGTGTCATGAACAAAGAAAACACCAGACTGCAATATCTAAATGTAGTAACAACTATCCCAAAACAGTTAACAGGGTAATGCCTTGCATTTATCATCTTGCCTTTATAATAAAAATGACTACTGTTCATTTACCTTGCGATTTTTGACGTTGTTTTCCACTTCGGCGTGGTCTGTAGGTACCACATCTGTTGCACTGGAAATATTCAACTTTCCGCCCGCTACTTTGATTTTTCTTGGTTCCTGTAGTAATAAAAATTCAGATTTTAACTGCATCTTTACTCGCATTTGAGGCATTACTACTTTCTCTTAAATATAGCCCTCTTTAAACAAACCCACCTGTTACTTTCACAAACGAGCAGCCTTCTTTTTCCTCCATTTCTGCTTTCCATGCTGCAAAGAGAAGGTATATCATTAATGATATCTCTAAGAAGAGTGAAATCCATTAATATATAGGATTGAGCATGATAGTAAAAATAACAACTGTCGATGTTTTTAGCATCTAACAAACTCATTTTGCAGGGCAAAGTATTGAAACCATTTGTGGCGTTCTCCTTTGCGAATTGCGACAACACTTATTTTGTTTTGCACCTCCGCTAACTAACCAAGAAGGGAGTAGCATGTGTGTACGATGCTATTTCATATTTGTTGGTCTTATGTGACAAGTATGTATACATAAATCTACTTCATGGTATGTAATTTCATAATACCATTAACTTAACGTTATGCTCGAGATCGGGCAATGAAAAGAGAAATAAGGATTACAATGTATAACAATCGCGAAATACCTCTAACATTCTGCATCAGTAAAGCCTCCGTCTTGAAATTTAATCCATGTTCCGTGGACATATGTTCCCGTAGATCTTTAATCCGGTAGAATTGCCTGCCACACTCAATGCATAAACATTTCCCGCTTTGAATAGTCAGATTTTGGCCATCCATAGCATGTTTTCTCATCATATTCCTTTTCATATTTGAGACTTTAGGGCAAGTGTAATCACACTCAGAGCACTTGTGGACGTTGGTAGCTCCGTCTATTTTAACTTCTTTGACTTCCTTGTACCTGGTTTTCTGTTGTACTGGTTTTGGTCTATCTCCTGGTCTGTCGCCTGTGCTAATTCCGGGTCTATGTCTTGCGGTGGTTCCGGGGTTGTGTCCTGGGGTGTTTCCGGGGCTGTGTCCTGGGGTGTTTCCTGGGCTGTCTCCTGGGGTGCTTCTGGGGCTAAGTCTTTGGGTGGGGTCGGTGCTGTCTCTTGTGGTGGTTCCAGGGTTGTGTCCTGGGGTGATTGCGAGGCTGTCTCCTGCAGTGGTTCCGGAGCGGTCTCCTGTGGTGGTTCCAGGGCTGTCTTCCTGGGTGGTTCCAGGGCTGTCTTCTTGGGTGGTTCTGGGGCTGTCTCCTGGGGTGGTTCCGGGTCTGCCATTTGCAGTAGTTCTAGATCTGCCACCGGCGGGGATTGCGGCTCTGTCACCTGTGGTTGATCCTCCTCCTCCATAGTTGAGGCGAGCTGGTCTCCTGAAAAGGAAGGCTTGATCCTAAGTAATGGCAGATTAATATCTTTGGCAGTTAACCAGTGAATCAGCACTCTTCGTAAATAGCTTGAATGGAATGTAGGATTTGTTATCCACCAAATGTCATTAGGAAGAGAACTTTTGGTGTCGAGAAAGCCGGATCTCCACAGAGTAGGACTAAGGCAACTTATGGCCCCCATGACCACAACAATTATTCCACAGATGCTACCGCAGGATTGTTAAGGGATGTTCTTAAAACAGCTTCCAGTGCATCGGTGGAAACCACTGCCGTTGCCCTCTGGTTTGTGTGCAATAACTCGTCCGTGGGTTGGTTTTCTGAATACGGGAAACACCCTTGAAAAACCGTGAAGAATGGAGTCGACTGTGGATTTCAGGTTAGTTGGAGGAGCCCAGCCGCGAGTGTCACAGTAAAACCACTTGTTTTGAACTGTATCTACATATAGCAGGGTCCGGTGGCACCCAGGGTTCTCGGGTGTGGCTACGCGTGTGTCTCTAATGTTACCCGCAACATTAATGACGAACACAATGCTTCTGATCTGCTTACCCCGCCGAATGGTACATGTCCAACGTTTTAGCTCCGTTTTGTTCAGTGGTATTAGATCATTAAGGATGAATGCTGCAGTTTCGGCGTTGTAGCTGTTAGCATTAAGAAGATCTATAAAGGCTTGGATTTTGGCAATATTCACCCAGTTGTTGCCGGTAAGGGTCGCCAGATCTGAAGAAAGTGCTGCTTTGCCAAGGACGACTTTACTGTCATTGTAGGCGAATAAAAGCTTCTTAAAGCCGTCCAAAAATCCTGGAGGTGCATGCTACTCGTTCGGTGGACGAGGTGTCACTGTTAGCCACTGCACCTCTTGATTTACCCGACGAGAAATATCCCTTAGCGAATGGATTTTCAGCAATGTTTCCAATGACGACCTTGTGTAGGTACCAGCAGAACAGGTGATAGTGGTATACTTTGCACTGTTAAGTGTGTGCAGCATATGCTCACAAATAGACTTGGAAGGAATCCGTGATACCGTACTGACGTCAGTGATATGATCTGGAGCGTTAGAATGAAGGGTTTGAACCCCAGTGGCAACTATTGTCGGGAAGGAAATGTCGGCTAAATCACCCCTGTTCGTTGAGTGGAACTTGTTGTTGATGATAATTTCCTTCAAAAATAATGAAACAAATTGCCATCATACGATCTTTTCTTTTTAATAACTTTATTTTGTTATTATTATTAGAACTATATTAATTTTTATCAATAAAGGTGAGATGTTCCTTTGTTTCTATTATTTATGTTATTATTTTGTTATTGTTTGTTTATCGTCATCTTCATTATTATTATTATTATTATTATTATTATTATTATTACACTATTTCATTTATTAATTTTTGAACAAGGCAATAAAAATCCATACTATAATAACAGCCTCCGTGGCAAGTACTAGAAGATGAAGAAGTAGGGACTGGTATTGCCTCATTGACATTCTCCGCTTTTTTTCTCACTCGCGCACCACGCGTCACATACACTCGGATCAACAAACTCCTGCCTGCCACCAAATACACATCATTTCTTTTGATATTTACTTTAAGTATTGGATCTATGTGTATGATGGGAGCTCTCGATGAAGCAACAGATTTCTTTTTCCTTTTGTAAACTAGAAGACAAAACTGAGCAACTGCATGAACGAGACTTATCCCACGCATAATGAAGTGAAAAACAAAACCGCCAAGAGATGAAAGATCATCTTACCTTTTGTTGTTCTCAAGCTCATGATTCTTCTATAAAATCAACAGATCGGAGGGACTATGCAGCGAAGCAGTTCGAGCAAGGTGTTCTAAAGGCTGAATACACTAATTTGGCGCGCTTTTCCCGCCTTAACTTAGCAGCCACGCTTGATTCCCGGTTGACCCTGGTTGACCCCAAGTGTTGCTGTGCGTGACGGAACCACAAATTACAATTTGCCAGATTTTCTGAAGCGATAAGCGATCGAAGCTATTCCTTCCGTGTATACAGGAATAGCCCTAAGACCTCCTAAGGACGACCAGGCGCTACTGGAGGCGAGGTCGGACAAACAAAAAAAAAAACAAGAGAGCGGCGCGAGCGGCTTATAAAGCTAAAAATAAATACACGAATCGAAACTTTCGAGAGATCATATCAAGTTAAAAGTGTTACCTTGAGTCAAGGGTTAACTTATTAGCTAATTACTATTTTTAACATCCAGTTACAGGTCGGAGCCATTCCTGTGCAGCGGTTAAATACAGGTATCACTCCGAGTTCAAGTTGCACCTTTCCGCACGTTGTAACGCACTAACTAATGGAATTGTTAGACGTTGTATCACAGTAAACTAATGCATTGTAAATGAACAACATTCAAGACAATTACTTTTCTAGGGTGGGACGGTGGGTAATGATTTGGGCAACACAGCGCGATCGCTTGATCATTTGCATTTGGGCTCAATCCGGAATTATTCTTCTAAAAGTCATTTGCATCTGTAGACAAATCGCTGTTCCAGTTGTGTTTTTAATTAACGACGGTTCTTAAATCACTCAGTGTAAAGGTAAGTGTTTGCGAACGCTCTTACTTCAGAGATTATTTCAGTGACCGGTGTATTTACGCTTAGTGAGTGCGTGCATGTGTTTATGGTCGTTCATCAATCGATCTCGAATAGAAGCGGTAAACCTTAGACCTTTAGCTTTAGATTAACTTCATATATTGGAGCTCATTACATGTGCATCCTCACTCGCATATTCTACTATCAGTTTATGCTTTAAACTAACAACAACCACAATCAATAGTAAAATCAGAGCGAGTTCATCGATCGACACAAACCACTAATTAGTGGCATACAACTACATCACATACAAACCAATAATTAGTGACATACAACTACAACACATACAAACCACTAATTAGTGGCATACAACTAGAACACATACAAACCAATAATTAGTGGCATACAACTACATCACATACAAACCAGTATATTACTTCGAAACTGTCAAGGAATTATTGATGGATATGTAGTTGCTTATTATAACCTATAAGCTGTAAACTTTTATTAGATGTCACGCAACAAACTTAGTGCCGATCAGCTTGGAAAACTGAAAGCACTGTGGCTGGGCGGCATGACAAATACGTCCAACAGAGAGTTGATAAATGGAGGCTGTCGAGTCCACAGGTCTTGATGAAAAAGTGATAAAGGTTGCTAACCATCACTGCACAAAATATTGATCTATTTTAAGTAAAGCTTATTCCTTCTTGCTGGCTGTGAAAAAGGGAGTTACACGTTAAATCCAGTCCAGAATTAAACCTAATAAATCAGTGGAAGTTTACGTTATGAATCATTTTCGTTAGAAAATTCTGTTTTTCTTTTTGTCATACTGAGTCGTAGTGTTATAACGTAAAGGGTATTGGTAGCATTGATTTCATTTGCTTTATCAGCACACAATCTAAATTTCACTTTCTGCGTTGCAGAACTGGATTGGGAACGAAAAAAAAAGGAGAGGCCTCGCGGTGAAAAGAAGCGAGCCACTAGCTAGGGAGGCGAGAACTTACATCGAGGGAAAGCTAAGAAAGAAATCCGCTTTCTCTATCTTCAAGAGTGAGTTTTTGGGAAAGGAGGGTAAGTGGTCATGCTGTTTGTTTAATTTTCTTGTAGGTTTTTGGGCTGAAAAGGTTCGAGAGCTAATCCTACTACTTTATCTCCACTAGCCAAAACAATGATGGCAGAAGGGGTAAGAGCGGCGGAGGTACAAAGGAGAGGCAATATGGCATACCAGAGTCTTGACGCTAAGGAGCGTGAAATGTATCAGAAAAGGGCAGATGAAGCAAACAGCAACAACCAAGTTAAAGAATCTGCGGTTTCTCGTACCAAACTGGTCCGAAAAATTGTTTCCAACATACATGCAAATGTAAGTATACAGTTATTGTGCATGTTGAGATAAGCATATGTCTGTGATCCACTCTCTTCTATTAAGTCCATGTCACACGAAAGGAAGATGATCCTAGCACTAGTTGATTCCTGGAAAATGTGTCATGTTTATTGAGGTCAAGCACACGTTGTAATAGACATAAAGGTAACCAAGAACAAGTTTGAGTAGGTAGGAGAGTTAACTGAGATCAACTGAGTACTAAAACAAGTAGATCAGCTTCCATGGATGGTACCCCCGATGATTCCAGTGCTAAAATAATCGTCCTTCCATAGTTCGTATTTAACCAGTATACTTAGGACAAAGGAAATGTTTCTTCTGGGTACGTCTTTACAATTATACAGTCTTTGCTTACTTCCTCGATACTCACATAAGTTACACGTTACTATGACAGATGCAGAAACCTGACGAACTGGGTTGTCAATCCATTTGGATAGGCTTTTGCGGGGCTCAACCTCAGCGACTGTATTCGCCGCAAATAGCAGATCTCGCCGAATACGAGACTTAAACCAACTTTGTTGTTTCTGCCATGGTAAACAAACTCGGTGAGTATGATTTGTTTACCATGGCTAGTATGTACCAACCCGTAAATAACAAATAAGAATAGTATTGAATTAAAGACGATGATCATCATCTGTTTACATTTGTACTTTTCTCTGAGAGAATTTTTTGTGGCAGCGCTCAGGGTAGTTTATGTCAATTCAGAGTTACATACATATTCGAGAAGCAAACTATGAATACAATTTAAAACTAAAAATAAGGGGAAAAAAGGAAGATGCCTCTAGAAAAGGAAGTTAAGATGTTAACCCTATATATGAAAACTCCCTTAAAAAAGTACAATAAAGAACACATTTGTCTACATTGCTCTTATTACTTATTTGTATGTGGATTGTTTTAGCCAAAGCACAAATGGATGAAAATACTCCCACCACATCGAAGGGAAAGAAAACCAGTTCGGGTGCTTGCAGTGACGCTTCCAGTGAATCAGGTGCGTACAAGCTGGCCTATAGTGTCTTCGATGAGCAATCTTGCAACTCTTCTATAATTTTTGTACAGTGTGTTCAACAGATGCCTTCTGAAGTGCAGTTGACCTTCGCTTGTTTTGCCGTGGTTAGAAAGAGAGCGCATTCATCTCAGTTATTCACTCTAAAATGTTTGTAACAGTTCAAATTATTAAATTTTTAATAGTTCAAACGCCAAAGATAGAAGCAACAATTACCAAGGCTAGGGGCTCCAAGAGGAAAGAAGACAGCTCAATCGCTTCTGGAATAAATGGAAGTATTTCGTTTTGTTGTTGTTGTCAAAAAAATGTCATATACAGTCAAAAACAACCTTAATGACATCTGCTTAGAACGAAAAACAAAACACGCTAATTACACACAGTTTTCCTGGTGCTAACCCATACGTTCTCTCCTAATTAATCCGTCTAATACGAGCACTCCGATATTTGCGGACGTATTTTCTTGTTACAACGGAAACCAAAATACGGGTTGTACTATAGCACAATAACAGGCCTGCGTAAATGTTTTTATTTTAGGTGATCTAGTTCACATGCTTGACCAAGAGAGCTGTGCGGTGGGAGAGGCGACGGTAACATCCCAAGAAAACGTCCACGGCAGAGACATTCTGCAAGGTTGGGTTCCTCTCATGGTCTCTGAAATTCTACCTTCCATCAGACCGTGGCCGGAATATCCAACCCACTCGGGCGAGGTGGAGAGCGGCAGTTTTGTTGCCTGGCCCGAACAGTATCTAAGCAAGAGGGGAGAAAAGCGGCATTTTAGTAAGGAGGTAGAGGTGTTAAAGGATCCTCTACATCCAGATAGAGATGTCAGCCCGCGTACGTTAGTCTCCCGTGACAGGCAATTAAGGGGGAGGACTAAGGCTACCTAGTGGTAGAATATGTCCTTCGTCCACATTTTGAAGGGCCTTTAACACTTTATTCTAAAACAAAGAGACAAAAGCAAGACAAAGAGGATCATTGTTAAAGCTCATGAAAAATCAAAATAATGTATTATGTGGATCATAAATATGGCTTGTTACGATATTTTCATTTATGATTTGTCCACAATCAAAAGATTATCTCTTGCCACAATATACCAACTTCTTTGCTACGTTAAGCGGTGCTATTTGCCTAGCACACAACAGTCTTAAAAATGTTGTTAATTTACTGTAACCCTGTCTACCTAAAAAAAGTTGTAGCTGATTACGATTTATAACGATTGAACAATGCATAAAATCGAAAAAAAATCTAAACATGAAATTAAAGCTTAAATGGGCACCGTCACTGGGGTGCTGCTGTATTCGTAGTAGATTTATAGTACCATATAAACACATGTACTCGTGTACTGAACGCGCCTTTTTGATGACAGTTTATAAATGGAAAACGGGTTTATGCCATATGCTATGTTAAGGTATTTGGTTCAAGACTGAATCATGCAAGGTCAGACCTGTTATTAAATCAGTAGCAGAAATTCGAGTGTACTGGTAATAAATAAGTAGCTTGGAAAAGAGACAACATTTCACTTGATGTAAATTAGTAAACAGTTTATTAAAGAAAATTGACATTTGTTTTGATTGTCACGGTTAAGTCTTTTGGCATTTGATAAGCACTCTATATTTGATTCGAAAGATTTTTTTTTTTTTAAGAAAATACACCCGACTTGTCACGGTAAGGGCTTGTAATGGTGGCGCTTACTAACTTCGGGCAGATTTTACATAGAACATCTTTTTCTAAACAGTGATTACCTTTTTTATATATTTCTTATATGATTGCTTAACGAGGTGATGAGACCGTACTTTGTGTTTGAACTTACGATGCCCCTTTAGTACATTTTCATCAACATCTTGTTTCAAAGAAAGCGAAGCTGCGGTACTAAATGAAAATGTGACACCTCTAAACGATAGTCAAAACAGTTCGATCAAGCCGAGTTCCAAGCTGCTGGTAACTGAGCGCGCGGAAGAGCATACCAATAAAAGAAAAGACAAGCTTGAATGTTAGCTGAAAGTCCGTTTGGTTTTAACAAAAAATTAATTCAGGAATTAAATAATGGAGTCAAAGCTACAAAGATACAGAATGGTTCTTTTATCGGTGGGGGATTCGAGGTGGTGCGAGCACTCAACAACCGCCAAAGTAGCCTGGGTTTGAATTCCAGAACCAGTTTCATATGTGGGTTGTATTTGTTGTTGCATGGTTCGCATACTTGTTCTGAGGTTTTTCTCAGGGTTCACCGGTTTTCCGCCCTCTGCGAAAACCAGCCCTTTTAATTCTATCGCGATCGTGAATTCGAGGGCGACTGGATTGTCAGACGGAATACTGTTTAACGTCAACTTATGTTTTTTTTATCAGAAGGCGTAATCTGCGTGAACCAGTAAGCACCAAACGTGTTTACGGCGTAACGAGCCACAGCGTTTATGGAATACCGTATCACAAACTTTGTTGATGTGCCACGTACTTGAGAAGTTCAGGCCAGAACGTTTGATTAAAATGGAACCAGAATACATCAACTTTTAGTTGACTTCAATACTACAACATAAATCAAAAAGGTTAAATCCAAGCTTTTTGGCCCTGGTTGAATTGAAATTTTGTTTGAGACCAAAATAAATGGCATTATATTGCTGCCCAGCCCCCTAACATAACATGCTGACTTTTTCCGTAACCTTACATTTAAAATTTCAAAACATTACTAGGCTCTCACTTTATTACACCCACAAATTAGGGGGGTGGTCTATCTTCTAAGGCTTTGACTACACCAACCTGAACTTTTTTCGGACTATTAGGTTCTGACGGCCAAAATCTTCCAAAAAAACCTTTGAGCGAAAGCGCTAGTGTACTTCACCAATCATTCAACTTGAATGCCCCTGGATAGCTCAAAAGGTTATGAACAAAGTATCGTTGCCTGGAATTTGTTAAATTTTTCATTATTTTCGAAAATAAACGGCTTTTCATACTAGTGCCCAGTCCTCCAATGAAAGTCAATTCTTATTTTCTGCTTTTATTTTAAAAAATCTCAACAAGCTCAGACACAAATAAAATTTATAATAGTCTTAACACTATAACGCTAACGCCAGTTTCCTAGATACTGTAAAAAGTGGTGCCATTTTGCTAAAAAGTAATTTGAGCTATAAATAGCCCTGACAGGTCACGTGACAATATATGAGCTCAGGAAATATTTAAGTTGCCGAAATTCGTGCTCCTAAAGATATCCCAAATTATAAGGTGTTTCGTTAAATGCTTAAAAAATTAGACCACCACCTCACTTTTCTCATGACAAGTTTAAAGCCAGGCCTTTGTTACCATTGTCACGCTGAGAGGTAATAGCCAAATGGGGATGAATCGATAGGAGATTTCTACTGTAAATCTCAATGTTACTGAATTTGAACCACTACTGAAAAGCGAGGTTAATTTCGTGATTTTAAACAACTAAGTGATATAAAGTACACATACGGATTTCTACTATACACCTCAAGTTTACTTTATTTTAAACACGACTGAAAAGCGGGGCTAACTTCGTGATATTCAACTACTAAGCGATATAAAGTACCTGCAATGACTTCTACTATACAACCCAAGTTTACTGTATTTTAAACACGACTGAAAAGCGGGCTTAATTTCGTGATTTTCAACTACTAAGAGATATAAAGTACGTACGATGACTTCTACTATACAACCCAAGTTTACTTTATTTTAAACACGACTGAAAAGCGTGGTTAATTTAGTGATTTTAAACTACTAAGCGATATAAGGTACATACATAGACTTCTACTCTACACCCCAAGTTCACTTTATGTTAAACACGACTGAAAAGGGGGGTTAAGCGATTTAGAAGGTAGTACAAATGCGCAGACCGTCGTTTGTGGGCAGTCATTTGCAGGTTACGCGGTGGGCTTTTGGCCAATGAAAACGAAGGAAAAAAAAAATGCGTATAATGATAATTGTATGTATTCCCCTGGTGAAATTCCCCAGTTCGCGAAATTTGCGATTAATGTTCGGGCGCTGTTTTCAGCAGGATAGATCTTTTTAACTGATTTGAACAAACATTTTGAACAGACTAACCATATTTCAACGTTGACAGATTTATTTTAACGTTTAAAAGCGTAGAACCGAGCCTCGTGTAAAAATATTCGAATTGTAATAAAAACAATAGCCTCAGTTACGTCGTGAAAATATGAAGGAATATATGACCTGTTGTTACTTCTCGGAAAAGATCACGTCCAATGACAAACTTCCGTGCATATTTTTGCGTCAAATTTTAGGCTATTGTTTGTATGTATGTCAAAAAGGAGGCGAGTGTTTTTTTCTAGAGAATCTCCCAATAATTCAGCGTCGGTTTGGAGAGGTCACGGGTTCGATTCCCGCTGAGGACTCAGATTTCGAATTGTCGGACGCTCGTGACACGATTGACATTACATCTTTTTATTTTCTAGTACATATTTAAATACTAAAATGGACTTCTCAGTGACTACGTTTGACTAGTTGGCTAGAATCTTTTTTCAGTACTTATATAATAAATAAGACTTAGAATAGGGTCTGGGCTCGGCTTATTACAGAAAAAATTGTATACAATAGGCAATGCCGCCATCCTCATTATCACTGTTCACCAGTAACGTTTAATACATCCCATTATCGAGATCTTCGTCACTAAAGTCGTTCTCGTCATCATCGCTGACATTATCTTCAAAAACAACCTCCTCATGAATTGTTTCAGAGTCAACAAAATCAGCCATGTAATTCCTAATTTGCCGAGAAGGGGTACAGAACTGGTTAAATAGATTACATGCTGTGGACAGGTGTACACGCTCGTAATTGAGATCCCTTTTCAAACTGAGAACAGACCTTTTAACAAGTTAGAAGTTTCACATTGCTCGTATGATCTCAATGTAGAAAGGCGGCTTTCCAGCAGTAGACATTAGTTAAAAAAAGTGGTAATTACGTTGGCCATTTCTTCTTTCAAATACTGGGTCTTCTCGTCGCACCGTGTAACTAAGGTGTGGGCGTCAACAGCAGCTCGTTTAACAACCAAAGGAAACTGATCGTCATCTGGGAAGTTAATTGAGTAGATACTACTGCTGACGTCACTTGCTTCTTCCCAAGTGAGAGGTTTGAATGAAGAGTGCCCCTTTTGGTTAAGGATCTCAACAGAGGAGTTATATTTCTTAAGTTGTTTCTTTAAGTTGCTGGTTTCGCTGGTGATACTTTTCGCCAACCGTTTTGCTTGAGCCTGTCCATCTGAAAAAGGAATGTCAAAAAATAATCAGCAAAACCCATCCAAAAATAATCAAATTGAAAACGTCTTACTTAAAGGTCCAAGATTACGTAGAATTCTTTATATCTGACAATAATGGCGTGCAAAATAGTTCCAATGATTGGAGGTACTGCAGCTGGAGGTGAGAAATAAATGTGTGTTTTTTCAAGAACGTACTTCTCCCAACTGTTCCAATCGTATGTATCATAGCTACCCCATACTCCTGAACAAGCAAAATATACCTGTATATTTCTTCTTTAGGGAAAGGAGAAACCGACGTCTTCTACCAGAAACAAGCACCATATCCAGAGTCTGCTTGGTTTTAACCGCTTCGGTGGTGATCAAACTAGACTGACACTGAGCACCTGATGGCAACCAACGTGTTTGGATATTATTCTGGTGTTCCATCTTGAGGAGGCGTTCATTGATACTGTAAAAAAAAAGTTAAAAAAAAAAAAAGAACGGAAAAAGGGTCTCAGTACTTGGAACACATTGAAAAGAGAGAAGAGTTTTTTAATTGCTATTTGAAGAAAACACCGCCTCTTGTTTATACTAACCTGTTCATAAGTCCAATGAGGTGCAGAGTTTGCGAACCACCCGCACCACTCGCAAGACTGTCACTGTGTGTGAGAAACAATACAAAACAAAAGAACTATTACTATCACCATCACTATCACCGTCACCCTCGCTACGTTTACTGTCACTGCAACCATCACTATTAAAAAGTATTCCTTATTATTTTTATAAGTAATATTATAAAGACTAACGTTGACCCAGCCGTTTTGGACCATAAAATGTAGGGGTCGTCGGCACATTCAATATCGTTTTAGGAGTCATCTAAGGTTGCCCTATCTTCCTTGTTCTTTAGTTGTTCTTTAACACCTAGGGAAGTTTCCCAAGTAAACTAACTAGGTTCTTCTGTATTATTTTGGTCATTTGTTTGTTTCTTGCATGACCTTACAAAACTTTATGAAAATAAACAAATATAATGTTCTCTTACCGTGTCAAATAGTATTGCTGTAAAAGGGAAAAATAGGATAATACCCATGCATGAGGTCCCAAGTCAACTGTAAAGAAACAAGACAATCTAGTGCTACATAAAGCCATTTTCCACGACATACACTGCATAATAACATAGGGCCTTATTGAGGTCTATCGAACCAACAAGACAAGTGATTGACTAGGAAAAAAAAATCTATATTCAGGTACACTTAAGTGTGTACTCTATGTTGCAAAATAAGCTATAAAAATTATGTAGGAAAAATGGTTATAGAAAAACATACCGTTATCTGCCTTTGACTTCTTAAGAATATCTGCTTCATTTCCCTTCCATTGTAAAATCATTTGCTTTGTCAATGGAACTAGACAATAAACAATACAATGTCTCTGATTTATTATAGTTATATTCCCTGCTAACCATTCAATAATACACCTGTACAAGTAAATTTAATCAAAGAAAAGGTGATAATGCTCACAAATGATCATTAAAAATAAAATGCATTCAACTGAATGTCTCAAAGATACAAGCTGGAAGTTGTCAAGAGTTGTACCATTAACAATTCCTTATTTGTCCTTTACACACCCAGCCAGGTAACCTGGCCCAACCAAAGTACATAAAAAAAAGAAAAAGAAAAAGAAAGAAAACAAACTTACTAGGTGACTTTTTCTGAAGTTCACCCAATTCCATTTTGGCAGAGTTAGAAAGGTCACAAACTCTCTTGCTCTGATTTATTAGAAGTGAGACTGCAGGTGTTACAAGCAAAGATAGAAAGGCAGATCAGTATTTGAAATCACCTACAGTGCGAAGATGCTGGAAAGAAATATTCATTGCTTTCTCCAAGTCAAAATGCATTGCAGTAACTATAATTATAGAAGGATAGATGGATAGATGCATGATGATACTTTCAAGTGCTTCTCAGACACCATTAAATCATTTTCGAGTTTAGTTTGAAAAACATGTGGATACTTGGTAAAGTTAAATACTTTAATATGCACCACAGTTTATGTTGTCCTACCTATTCTGGATTTAAGCTTTTTTGCAAGGTAGAATAAAGCATCAGACAATACATCCTCCCTATGACTTGATGACATCTCCTTGGTCATCTTTCTAAATAGCCCAAGGTATGACCAAAGCCTCTCCAACATTTCTCAATCAACCAAACCCCATCCTTCCAATCTACGTGGACTATACAGCAGCTACATGTATAGGTACAAAAAAATGTAGATTACAATCATTATTAAATTGAATTTGACACAAATACAATATTCTACTCAAAATTCTCAGTCAGTTATCAGGGATGAATGTATACAAGTTTAACATTCAAAAATATTTAGATAATCTACATTACTTTTATGCCCTTCCTAACCTGACATGTAGCACCACGGCCATATACATGAAACTGGGGACAGGCCATCTGTATATTAACTACAAGGTCTACAAACTTCTGTTTCTGCAAAGTAAGAAACAACAGATGTACAACATATTGTGGAATTTAATGCTGATATCTTGATCATTTACACAGTGGAAGTTGTTGGTTCCCAATCTTGCTCCAGTGTCTCTGATCAACCTCCAACTGCCACCAAAAGCAACGATTTTAAAACCCAATCCAATAGACCATATTCGTACTGTAGCAACAGTTGGTGATGAGCATCTCACCTTTCAACACCCTTTAAATTTAGAAACTTCATGGGGAAGCCATGCTTACAACACAAACCGCAAACAGCTGTCTCATTCAGTGTATCAAATTTACTTTTTGACTGGATTGCAGAGCCTGCCTGAAAATCACTGCAATCCTGACAGTGAAAAAGAAAAAGGATTACCAATAAACATCTGGAATAAAAATACATATTCACAAACTGTACAGTAAAAATAATATTATTATATTATTTGTAACTTAATAACTATGGATAAAGATCTTGGCTGTATACTTTAGGATATACATGGACAACTTTGTTCCTCTAGAATTATAATGAAAAGGAAAATCAATGGTCGAGAGGAATTTTTTTGTCCGCTGGTTTACAAAAATAATTACAGTTAATAGTTGTTGATACATGTAAGTATGTATTGGAAGATAAACCTTCTTTGGATCATTCTTTGAAGAAGGATAACTGGCCATAAAGTTATCAACATGCTCTTGGTTGTAAAAGAACATGTTGTTGCTTAAAGGACTTCGATGGCTAGCACCAGATGTCTTCTTTCTTGGCAGACCAAAACAAGCATCAACAGAGACAAACAACATTCCATTTTCCTGAGAATTAAACCAAATACACTGTTCACAAACAGTCTACTTTGTGATTTTCATAAATTACAATGTACCAATTGTCATGAAATCATGGATGCTGATCAGCTGTTGAAGAATTTCAATGCTAAAAGTTCAAAATATAATAAATCAACTGGTATAAAATATTATTAATAATATTATATTCAATAACTGTTGTTTACTCTATTTTGAGAGAGTTGAATACCTTAGGACAAGCTGGATGCTGGACAGTATGGGGCTCTAGCTGTACAATTTTCCTCTTCCCAATTGTACCAAGAGCCAGGTTTAACATTAGAATACCTGAAAGTTAAACAGTTAGTATTAAATTTTTAAACTTCGGACAAATTGCTCCACCTCAAGTAACAAAATGCCTCAGCCAGGATATCAAATTGAAAAAGAATAAAGTATTTTTAACAACAACGACACAAGCAAATGAATTGTAAAGTAAGAAATTAGAAAAACAATAAATTGATATGATTTACACCTGCCTGAATTCTTCAAAGCTATCAAGTAACTGCTCGTACACTGTCCTTTTCTAATGTGAAACAAAAAAAGTAGCCATTAATTTAAAGGGAATATATCAGTTAATTCCAATTATAGCAGTCATAACATATAATAACAGCAGGAAAACATAACATACAACATTGTACCTGTAAAAGAGGGTTTTTGAAAAATTCCAGTGCTCTGCAGAAGTTGTACAGAGACACTTGGCATTCCATCATCAGGGCTAGTGCCAAGTGCATTAACTCCATTTATGATAGTGAAAGCCAAGGTGGGCTCGACAGGTGTTGCAGGCCACAAGCCATGCAACAACAGACTTTCTGCAACAGTCTGGCATGCACAGCAAATGAGAGAAATTTCATGATGGCAACCTAAATGTACAGAAAACAGGACAGAAATGTTTAAAAGCAAAACAGCTTAGCTAGTTCTATTTGACTTTGACCTATTTTAAAATAGCCACAAACTATTACATCTACTGTATACACAGTAAAACATCTATAATATCTGGATGAACAAGAGTGGCTGTAATCCAAAAGCAGTCTACCAGAGACTTCATATGTCGAAAATGATGCCAGTAATATTTTCTTTTAACTCCAACACTAATAAGCACAACATTTCATTAATTAATAAATAAATTAAAGTGATCAGGTACAACCACAAATCACATCTATAGGAAAATAATACCACTGACAGAAAAATGACACATTCTGAAGGATCGTGATACTGATGACTGTAGAAAATTCAATTCAAAGCCAAGTGGTGTTTATTAATTATGTTCAGATAAAAATCTAAAAAACATTGTCCTTTAAGCAATAAACTTGAGAGATCAAATAACAAATGAGAAATTTACAAGCTGTGTTCAGCATGCTCAACTGAATAATTAACACGCCAAAAGGTAATTTCAGAAGGCTTTATAATGTGACAGATGATAACTATTTATATTTTTATATTTTGACATCTGTTGAATAAACCAAGAAGAACCTCAAGTGGGGGACCGGGAGAGGAAAGAAATCAACAAAATAATTTATTCCAAGGTTTAACAAATAACCTCTCATTATCTCTTTACAATGTTTTCTATAATAAAAAAATAACCTAAGGAACTGTTGCCATACAAGAAAACTTTTAAAAATGACATAACTTGTTATATCAACCACAGTAACACATCTAGAATATCTGGATGAGCAAGAGTGGCTGTAATCCAGAAGCACTTTGCCAGAGACTTCATATGCCAACCAGCATCCATCCTATTGTTGACAAACAAAAGAACCTAATCAAAGTACAATTCATTACAAAATTCTGCAAGAACATTGTCAATAATAAGTCATCCTTATTCTTATATAAAGAATTGCCAGAGAGGACAGCCTTTCCTTACTCGGAGTGCTGCAACTTTCAAACTCTTCAAGCTAATTCTTACGTTCAGCAGTGCTGATCATGGCAGCAGTATGATAAAAAAACTTGATCTCTTTTAAACCAGCCAATTTAATTAAAGGAGGATTTTCTTCAATAAATGCATAAACAAAAATGTTATTTTAGATTTCCCTAAAGGCAAGTACTGTACATGCGTATGTGCTCATATGGTCGTTACACCCCTGTTATATGTTACTGAGCCTGAATCTTCAAGTTGCAAGGCATAAACATATTTGGCATATTTTTTCTCTCTTTCTAGTTGTCATGACAAATTATAAACAAAAATGACTGTATCTCAACATCAAAATAAAGACTAATGGCTGTAGGAAATTTAAACATCTTGATCCAGTGAAATTGATAATAACCCAATCAAAAATATAGAAGCAAATTATAAAGCTCTTTAGATGTGTTAATGGTTTTAATTAACAATTAACCCGCTGCTAATAAAATAACAACAAAAAACAGGAAGGAATATATTTGTGAAGGTGAATTAATCAACATGACACGAGCATGGGACAAAGAAAAATTCTGAGTCCCCGACAGGAATCAAACCCATGACCTCCCGAACACCAGGCGGGCACTCTATCCACTGAGCTACGAGAACTCATGGAGAGCAAGGTCATTTAACTGAGTTCATATATGATAGGTATCGTGCATACTGCTAGGATCAACGCTATCGAATTCATCATGAGCAGTGATAAGTTAATAAAGATGGTGAATTTTAAGCTGGGTTCGATTCCTGTCGGGGACTCAGAATTTTTCTTTGTCCCACACTCATGTCATGTTGATTAATTCACCTTCACATTTCATTACCGAGCTTAAAATTCACCATCTTTATTAACTTATCAAGGAATATATTTGTGCATTGTACTGTTTAATGAGTGACTGCAGTGTCCTGCATGGCTTAACTTGCACTAGGAAAATTAAGCATTAGTTTAATTTGTCAATAATTTTTGCATGTCCCAGAAGTCAAGAATATATAAGTAGTTATACAAGTTCATTCACAACATTATAAGCAATTTTTTTAAAACTAAAAACGCCACAAGAAACACTCACCTTAAGCACTTCTGGGGAATGAAACTGATGTTTCATTCTGTGCAATTCATTGCAGCACTCCGTGCAATAGTATGCACCAAAGCTACAATCCTGGCACCTAGTTTGAGCGTCCCTATCACAGTCACCTTCAACACATTTAGACGGGATGAAACCTTCCATCCTGCTGAGAGATGACTGAAGTAGGGGCACCCTTAACACCTCCCAGTTTCTGCACAACCATTCTCTTCGTTTTTGATATGGCGTGGACAAAGTTTCTCCATCAGATTCGTCATCTCCGCTCCATGACACGCAAGCAGCTGAGTCATCTTCCGCCATCTCGCTAGGTTCTTCCGCATCATTTGAACTTGTTGGAGTTGACCAACACGAAGGCAAGTTGACAACTGATGTGCTTCTCTTATTCGAGACATCGATCACTTTAAAAGCTGATTTCCCTTTTCTCTTGCCGCTTCCAAAACACATATTGTTTACTAAGTTAACAAACTAACTAACCTATAACTACCTGACTAACCAACTAACTAAACTAACTAACGATTAAACTGAAACCAAAAGGACGAAAAGGGACGCCATATTGAAAAATAAAATATCTGTTGCCCATTACCCGCCCTCCCACTCTAGAAAAGTTATTGTCTTGAATGTTGTTCATTTACAATGCATTAGTTTACTGTGATACAACATCTAACAATTCCATTAGTTAGTGCGTTACAACGTGCGGAACGGGTGCAACAAGTTGTGGTTGAAACGAATCGAGACAATTCGGTCGCCTTATCCACGCAAACAATTCATTTCCCGCGATGTAAGTAGATGAATTTTCCTGCCTTAATCGCTTATTAGATTCGTTATGCACATATCAACGATTATCGCGATTTTGGTGGCAATGAACAGAACAAGAGAGCAACATGAGCGGCTTATAGAGCTAAAATTAAATACGAAACGTTCGAGAGATCATGTGAAGTGAAAAGTGTCACTTCGAATCAAGTGTTAACTTATTATCTAATTACTATTTTTATCATCCAATAACAGGTCGGAGCCATTCTTGTATTTAGCCACTATTCCGGAGTTCGCGTTTCGCCAACTCCTATCAGCATTTCAAGGTCTCCCAACCCCCGGGTCCCAACCACGAGTTCGCATTTCGCCATCTTCGAGCAGCATTTCAAGGTTAAAAAAATACTCTCCAATAACAATATGCAGCAATATGGCCTGCATTACGATTTTAGCGCGATCAAATGAATTCGCTTCGAAATGGCCGAGATTCTCATCTAGGACAAATTGAAAACGATTTCAAAGATCCTGAAGATGGATTTTGGGAGAAAAACAACTCAGAAGGTATCGTAAGGAATTCTAAAGTATACTAGAAACTCGAGGTCAGTGTTAAATACCCTTCCGATCACCAGTTTTACCTCGCATCTCGCTTATTCAGATCGCTTATTTGTATTGAGTAATCCTACGTGGCGTCGAGCTCATGTGACGGTTGGGTGACTTTGCAGGGATCCAAATGTAAATGCACATTGTTTTGCAGCGTTTTCGTTGAGGTCAGAAAGCTTGACTCTAATTTGTATATATGGTGACTGTAACGTGATACTTCTGTTTACGTCTCGGAAAAAAAAGCGATTTCCGTTCTGCTTTCGAGATACGTTTGTTCGTATATCAAGACATCAAATTGGAACAGCAGAGTAGTTTGAGTTAATTTTTTTGTTTAGCTATAGATTTTTAACCTTTTTTTCCCTATAAAGTTCTACTGAGTGAAATTTTTGTAAAAGAAATATTAGTTTCCATGAAGGCAATGCAACCTTTTTTTTCCAGAATGTACTTTTTGTGTCCTCTCTGACGAGATATGGTAAACTGCTCTGCTATACATGCTTCGTGAGAGTATTATGTAAAGAACATCATGTGATAGAATGAGTTAAACAGAATGTGTTGGTTTAGTTAACTTAGTTGATTGTTTGCATCATATTCAGGTTACTGGAACAATATGAGTGATAAAGTTTCCAAAAAAAATAAAATTTTTAGCTCATACAAGAATGTTCAATATTATTGTTTTCAGTCAGCAGAAATGAAAGAAAGCGGGGGCAGATTTAGTGATAACTATTACTAGTTTAATGGTATAGAGTTTTTATATGACGTCACGGCAGCCATTTTGGTGTTCCAAAACAAAGAAACGGCGGCCATATTGGTGTGCCAAGTCATTCCTGCGGGAATTAAACTCTATTTTTTATGCACAAATTGTCTTTTGTTTTAGTAAACCAATATGGCTGCTGGTCATGCTTATGAAAATGTTCTATAGAAAGAAGTGCTATCAGCATGAGAAGATAAAATTTGTTTTCTCAAGCCCCATGTAATGGTCTATTTTATAGATGTTGATGAAAAGTACTGATTACTTATAGATTTATGTGATTTAATGATAATTTTTTAAAAAATAATCTTAATTCAAGGAAAAATGAAATAGTCATATACATTTAGGTTTGTTACCTTGTTCTCTTTTTTCTTTGATTTATTTTCACAAATTACCATTCCATCTTCTTCGTTTTTTGATCTCTGCTGTTGGAAAAGTAATAACAGAACATGTCAAAAACTATCAATATATAGCAGTTACAATTCTTTTGCTTCTCTTTTGCCAAACATTAACTTGAACTTGACACTTTGTCTAATGATTTGAATAATTGGAGTTCCATTGTATTTATTATTATCCTCCAAGCAACACACCTTTTTGCAAATGCAGTACTTGTATTCTGTTGATTGCTTCTCTGTAAAAGAAGAGACAAAGTTTATAAATGAAGTCTTTGTGGTTAAAAAAAATTGGCAGTAAAAGGATTGCTTGATTAGAAACTAACTATGGTGAAAAAAAAAAATTTCCTTTTCATATTTTCACTGTCAGCTTTGAGTAACTGTCTAATTAGTATAACAGTGTAGTACATTTTACATAACTGTTATGCAGTTGGATGTCCACAAAGAGATGTTCACTTTGTCATGACTTGTGGTCCCTGCAACCACTTGTAAACAGTGCATTTTCATCTACTGCAAGTCTTTTCACATTTCAAGGGTGTCCTCCTACTGGTGGTAATAATCAACTGTACATGTAGTTTAATTGAACTCAAAATAATGGACTTTGAACAGAATGACTAACTTATCTGATAGTTAATACCCGAAGCTGTTTTCCTCTTTTTAGGGTTTACAAGGTCATTTATTGAGCCCCTTTTTGTTCCACGTACAGTTGAAAAAAGGTCATCATCAGCTATGGCATCAGATTCCACTAAAAAGTTTAATAATAATAGGTTTAAAAATTAAAGTTTAATTTGTCATGAAGTACTTATCATAATTATTGTAATAAGTACTTGATGACAAATCAATTGCCTTTAATTGTAGTTGTAAGTGTTCCAATATTTAAGCTAAAATTACTGTTTGCACAGCTAGAAAAATAATATAATTTAGTCACCTTCTAAACTGATTCCACTATCATCCAAACAAACTGGCAACACAAAAGCACCAGTACCAGTTGGCTCATGAATAACTGATGCAGCACAAGTACCAGTTGGCTCCCGGCGTGTTGGGTCAGGATTAGCTGATGCAGCACTAGTACCAATTTGGTCACAGCGTGTTGGCTCAGGAATAGCTGACGCAACACAAGTACCAGTTTGCTCATGGCGTGGTGGCTCACAAATAGCTGATGCAGCACTAGTACCAGTTTGCTCATGGTGTATTGGCTCATGAATAGCTGATGCAACACTAGTACCAGTTGGCTCATGGTGTGTTGGCTCACGAATAACTGATGCAGCACTAGTACCAGTTGGCTCACGGTGTGTTGGGTCAGGATTAGCTGATGCAGTACTAGTACCAGCTGGCTCATGGCATCTTGGCTCACGAATAACTGATGTGGCACTAGTACCAGTTGGCTCATGGCTTGTTGCGTCAGGATTAGCTGATGCAGCTTTAGTACCAGTTAGCTCATTGCATGTTGGCTCACGAATAGCTGATGCAACACTAGTACCAGTTGGCTCACGGGGTGTTGGGTCAGGATTTGCTGATGCAGCAATAGTGCCAGTTGGCTCACAGCATGTTGGGCCAGGATTAGCTGATGTAGCATTAGTACCAGTTTGCTCACAGCATGTTGAGTCAGCGTTACCTGATGCAGCAATAGCACCAGTTGGCTCACGGCGTGTTGGGTCAGGATTAGCTGATGCAGCTCTATTACCAGTTGGCTCACGGCGTGTTGGGTCAGGATTAGCTGATGCAGAACTAGTACCAGTTTGCTCACCACCTGCAGAGTAAACCAGTGCTGGCACAGGATTAGCTAGGGCTTGTGCTTGGGCTTGTTCTGCCTCCGAGGCTGTCAATGCTGGTGCTACTGCAATACCAAATGCTGAAATAAAATGTCTAATATATTTTTTATTATTGACATGCAGATGATTCTCTTTATACAGATCCAAAAGAACACTGTCCTTTTTTACAGCAGCCTGAAACAAGTTAAGCATTTTAAACCAGCAAATATCAATTCTTCATATTCTACCAAGGTCCTACATTTTTCAATTCTCTTTCACCTGAAATTTTGGGCTCTTCATCACTGGCATCTTTTAAGAAAAAAACTTAAAGCATATATTATTGATAACTATTAACTCTGTCGTAAAATAAGGCTTGTCGTTAATTACCTAAATCAGTCATCTGGTGTTCCCTGTGAGCTTCAACCTAAGCTTACAAGCCCCGTGGCTTTTTTATTAGGTTCCCTTGCCATTTTATTTTCTATCCTTTAATATATTATATTGTAGTTTTACATTTTCCTTGTAATCTTGTATATTGGATTAAGGCTATTTATTAATCATCATTGTATTATAATTCTAATTTTTGTTTGCGTGACAAAATAAAATAAAATAGAAATAAAAAAATAAAATACGATTTCTTATTTCTTGTCCAAATACATTATTCTATTTCATTATAACAGTAGTCGGGAGAGGTCGTTAAAATATCAAGAGAAAGCAAGAAATTTGATGCTGATCACATGGTTTAGGAGGTTAAGAGGTTGTAGATTGTTTCAACCTGTCATTGTATTGTTATAGGGTGTATCTTTATGCTAGGAGAGGATTGTGCTACATGACAAGACTCATAATTTGTAACAACATCAGCAAATATACTTTTACACAATGATTGTGCATGGTTGGATGAATTAGCTGAGCAATGTTGATTTAATGTGATTCATACCTTGTCTGAAAGCCCTCCTGCTTTCTGGTTGAAATCCTTCATATTTGATCAGCACACAACTTCTTGCGGTTACTTCAACACCTCCTGCAGCTCTTGTGATGGTGGTGTCATTCGTGAACTTATTGAAATACTGCTTCTTGTCACTGGTATCTCCAATAGACAGGGTGCGTATTTCTTGACGCATCCTGTCCTCCGGAGGGTGTGTCCCACCAAATTGCTTTATTAGTGGAAGCAGCCATTTTAAGGCCACAGCCACCCCACTGTACATGCCCCGTTCAGTGTTAGCCTTCATCCAGAATGACACAGCTGGATTTATGCAAGTCAGCATCATCACAAAAACATGAAAGAAGAGAAATACAACAATTAAATTAATGCAGTTGTGCATTAGGCATGTTAAATAAAGTTTATCGAGTTATTGATTAATTAGGGCCACATGGTCAGGGTGTAAGTGACATTTCTTTTAGCTTTATTGTCTCTTTTAGTTCCTTCCCCCCTGTAGAATTACGGTATATATGGGGTGCCTTTTGTGGGAAGTGAATTTGCTTTTTAACAATGTTTCAGAATGGCTGTTTTAGAATTTTCATTGGTGCATGCATGAACTCTCCAAACATAACAATATGAAGCACAAAATTCTAGAAGATAAACAGTCATTTAATGAACATCACTAAGTCTGTGAGCATACTCTTGTGTAGGGACAAAAAATACAAAACAAGCTCCACAATAGGATGCAAAATATAATCATGACAATATAGATTTAGTCAAAATATACTGGCTTGGGGAAAGTTATTAAATCTGAATTGTACCGTATAGCAAGATAAATGTGTGTGGATGTAATGTTTAAATGGAAAGCTAATGAATGATCTACCCACCTGTTGAATTGGTATTTTGTATTCCATGATACACTTCAGGAGGAGATTGGCAATAAGAGCAGGTTCCCTGCCAGATTCTGGTGCACCTAGTTCCAAGTTTGTAAAATCTACTTGGTACTCCATCACACTTGAATAGACCTTCTTTTTAAAGAAGGTGGTTGCCAGTTCTGGAACAAGTCCCTCTATTTCTGCCATTTCAATGACCTTAAAAACATATTATTAACAGCATTTTATTTTGTCTGTTCTTTTGTATTGTAATTCCTGATTTTTAATTAACTTATAATTTGCTAAGTGACAACAAGGGCTGGTAACTATGTCCCTTAATTTTATTTAGCCAATCAAAATAGTTTTGATTTCTTTTTTTTTGAGACTATTATTTATGGCAATAATTGTTAGTGATTTGTTAATGACCCCAAGAGCCCTGATTGAGTCAGTTATAATAACTGAACATGACAACTGAGAATTGATGTCATGACAGTTACCGGTAATCAATTTCAATTAAAGTATATATGTATATATACTTGGACAGTTCTCTTAAGAAGACACACACACCCTCATACACTACAACCATAGTAAGCCCTGCACTTAATCAATAAACCAAACGAATAACTGAAACACTTACCTTTTCAGCAATGCTGATTAAAAGTCCATAATTTTTTAGACACCAGTCATCTAATTCAGGAAGGGATTGGGCTAGGATTGAAGCGATTCCTTGAGTCCTTGTCTTTAGGATGCGGTCCAGTTGCTGGCTGAGACCAACAATCATCCCTATTGCACTTGATGCCCGATTGAAAACCTCCTTGCTGTTAATTTCAGCCCTTTGCTGGGCATCAAGTCCATACAGACTTCTTCTTCCTTCCAAAAAGGGAATTAATACCAAGCGTCCAAACGCCCTGAGAAAAAAAAAAAAGAAAAGAATTTTTAATGTGACATTCTCTACTTAAAATGATTGCATAAATTTTGATGCTAAATAAGCTAGTACAATGGCACTTCATAATTGAAGGCTAAGTGAGAGCATGAGGGATTGACTCAAAGAACTTGTCATTTGTGATCATCTGAATCTGGTAGAGGCATTAACTTTGTGTCAGTGTTTACGTCATGCTATAAGGACATGAATATTGTGTTTCAAAAATGTCCCACAAAAAGTTAGTGACAGCTCATTAACAAACAAGACATAAAATTAATACTTGCTTACTCGGGGAAATTATGTTAAAATGACGTTGCTTAACTGTCTGTGCCTGACATTGGGTATTTTGACTAATTGTTGCTTTTTTGCTGAAAAGTTAAAATTCAGCTTGATAAATCATGTTTTATGCAATGATTAAATTGTCTGAAGGCTAAAATTAAAATGGGGTCAAACTCGCTTTACATGACAAAACAAGATGGTCAGTTGATGTCTTTTTAGTGCTTAAAGTATTTTTTGGAGTTATACAATACAAAGTCTAAACTAATTCATTGCAATAAGCATGTACCTTGGGTCTTGGTAACCGCGGGTTTCGCCCATAACGAGTTTCGCCTATGAGGCGCTTCGCCCAGAACGAGAATGGTTTCGCCCAGACATAAACTCGATTCGCCCAGACCGAGACTCAGATATTATTCAGAATTCGCCCAGAACGAGAATGGTTTCGCCCAGACATAAACTCGAGACGAATTTTGTTTTCTGTTCATACGTGGGAAAACTCCCAGGTCTTTGGCCGTTTTTTCTTGGAAAAGCCAGGCTGCTAAGCTTTGTTACGAACATGAACGATTTTATATTCTCCTTGCAAGCGCTAGCAAAGGCAAAATCTCTTGAAAACAAAAACATTCAGACTGCATAACAAGTAAGTTGAATGTTTGATATAACAAAATATAATCCCTTTTTTTATTTAGGATAATTCACTTTTTTACAAGTACTTTTACTTTTAGCGTAATGTAAGCTTATGACGAAATGAACGAGAGCTCCTTCCTTCTGAACCTTCCTTATCCTGCATTTGAATTATCGATAACTTAACTTACTAGTAATTCCTTTTCCTACATTGAAATTCTCAACAACTTAGCTCATACTTTCTTCCTACATCTGTATTTCGCGTTATTTAAAATTGAATTTTGGCGGGATACGCCGACGTACTCTCCCCAGACATCCTTAACCACGATAGCCGTAGCAGCGCCAGCCGTAGTGAATTGCTTGAAGTCTCTAGTAGTAGGAGCAGTAGTAGCAGTAGCATTAGTAGTAGTAAGAGCAGCATTAGTAATAGTAGCAGCAGCAGTAGTAGTAGTAGCAGTAGCAGTAATAGTAGTAGTAATAGTAATAGTAGCAGCAGCAGTAGCAGTAGCAGCAGCAGCAGTAGTAGTAGCAGCAGCAGTAGTAGTAGCAGCAGCAAAGTAGAAATAGTAGCAGCAGCACTAGTGGTAGCAGCAGTAGTAGTAGCAGCAGCAGTAGTAGTAGTAGCAGGAGCAGTAGTAGTAGCAGCAGTAGTAGTAGTAGCAGGAGCAGTAGTAGTAGCAGCAGTAGCAGCAGTACAAGTAGTAGCAGCAGCAACAGTAGTAGTAGTAGCAGTAGTAGTAGTAGCAGCAGCAGTAGCAGCAGCAGTAGCAGTAGCAGTAGCAGTAGCAGCGGCAGTAGCAGCAGCAGCAGCAGTAGCAGTAGCAGCAGCAGTAGCAGCAGCAGTAGCAGCAGCAGTAGCAGCAGCAGTAGCAGTAACAGTAGCAGTAGCAGCGGCAGTAGCAGCAGCAGCAGCAGTAGCAGCAGCAGCAGCAGTAGCAGTAGCAGTAGCAGCGGCAGTAGCAGCAGCAGCAGCAGTAGTAGTAGCAGCAGCAGTAGCAGCAGCAGTAGCAGTAGCAGTAGCAGTAGCAGCGGCAGTAGCAGCAGCAGCAGCAGTAGCAGTAGCAGCAGCAGTAGCAGCAGCAGTAGCAGCAGCAGAAGTAGCATTAGAAGCAGCAGGGGCAGTAGCAGCAGCAGCAGCAGCAGCTGTGACAGCAGCAGAAGCAGCGGCAGTGGCAGTGGTAGTGGCGGTGGTAGTGGTCGTTGTAGTGGTTGCGGTAGTGGTCGTGGTAGTGGTAGTGGTAGTGGTGGTCATGGTAGTGGTAGTGGTATTGGTAGTGGTGGCGGTGGTGGTCGTGTTCGTGTTCGTGTTCGTGGTAGTGGCAGTGGCAGTGGCAGTGGTGGTCGTGGTCGTGGTCGTGGCAGTAGCAGTGGCAGTGGCAGTGGTGGTGGTGGTGGTGGTGGTGGCGGTGGCAGTGGCGGTGGCGGCGGCGGCGGCAGTGGCAGTGGCAGTGGCAGTGGCAGTGGTAGTGGTAGTGGTAGTGGTAGTAGTAATGGTAGTAGTAGTAGTCACAAGATTGTTTTCGTGCATTTTGAAATAAATGAGAATAAATAAGCCCGACGGCTTTGTGAAATTTTAATAACCTTTTAAAAATCTACAATTTTAAGTGCTTATTTATTCTGTGGGCCGATCCGCACTAGTGACAATTTTGTTTGTTGTCGCGAGAATGTTGCTCCACGTAATATGATCGCGACAATATCGCGACAATTTTTGACCCGCATTTGCATCGCAGACACATACGTTTTTGAATGACATTTGTGTTTTCAAGGTGAAATGTGAACCTGATAGCGTGACGACGGTGACGAAATTAAATGCGAATGCTCTGATCATGGACAACTTCGAATTTCCGCAACTCCTATCGATTATTTTGGCTGTTTTGCTCCTAAATATTTTTTCATGGCACAACACACTTCAGCTTCAAATAGCAATACTTTTTTGTTGTGTGGATCAGATGAACCGACTCCAGAACAGGGCCCTGCCGATTAAAGAAAACGAAGATTGTGATCGACGGAGAAGACGACGGTGAAGATGAAGACAGCATCCATACAACTGGGCTCTTCCTCGACCTCAGGAATCTTGGTTTGAAATAGCGGAGTAGTTGGAGTAGCGCTACCGCTGCCAGACATCGACGAACTCTGCGAACTCCCCCAAAAATCTATGCTATTGGGCCCATACTGGACTTGGGATGGAGTTAATGAATAAGGATGATAACATGGCTGCATCGGGCGTTGATTTGGGTCTTCAAAACCGCTTCTGGAAGGGTCACAATCGCCTCCAAAGTGGAAGGAAAAATTTCCGTGCGCAGTTGTGTGCTACTTCACGCGCGACACCATAATATTATCTCTTATTTTATATTGCACTTTAATGAATTATTTGACATTCAGTTCTAGTCAAAACAAAAGTTGTTATTTTAACTTGCTTCGTCGCATATTGGCGTGCCCCAGAGGCAGGCCGACGGAACGTTTGAAGTTTGCTCGCTGCAGCAAAATTTTGTCGCGTTGCGAAATTACGTCCGCACTAGCGATGTGACTTGATTGACAAATGCTGTCAATCATTGCGCCTTATCAAAACAGACTTGTCGCTAGTACGGATCGGCCCTTTTTAATTTATTTGAATATCTTGATAATTTCTTGCATTCCTTCATCATCCATACCGTTATCCGGTTGTTCACCGTCGGCATCCGTCGTCTGTTTCTTCGTTTTGCAGACTGCATACACTAAAAGACCACGCTTAGCTGTATATAAGTTATTTTCTCGGTAGAAAATGAATCATTTTCACGCCTCTGTTTGTCGATGGATCTTAGCAACATTTGCAGTTTTTGGAGCATTGCGGATGTCTGGTAAGTTTTGACGACCTGTGAGCTCGAAAATTGTGTTACTGTTTCGTCTTTCCAATCGCTCTATTTGATTATAAGGCGAATGCGTTCGACAAATTGTGTTATGTATGAAGTAACAATTGATTTTAGACAAAAAAAGTACCTAAATTCTCTTGTGTTATTTCAGAATCATTCAATTTCATCAGAAAGCCTGCCGATCCTACTGTTGTGGTGGAAGGAGTCAACAGCACTCAAGTTCACCTGGTGTGGAATTTCACTTCTAGTTCAAGTTTTGTGATCCTCATCAACAGAGAGAGATCCGATGGATCACAAAGGACCCAAATTGCAACGCTAATCGGTGCCAAATTTAATGTTTTAAACTCTGACTACGAAGCGAATCTTCCAGCAACTCTGGTGATAAAGGAGGTCACGAGAAATGATGATTATGTCTACGTGTTGACTGTAAGTGACGGTGTTACTCTCGCTGAGCAATTGACGGACTCAGTTGCTGTAAACGTGCTCTGTAAGTATTAATAACTTGTGTGTGTTCTTTAGTATGTTCGTTTACAGCTGTTTCGAGAAAGGTTGTCTTACAAACGAGGAAAAGCTTACGCGACAATGTCGGTAGGTATTATGGTTAATGGTGGTTCACGGTTGCTTGATTGAAGCTCAAGGTGTTTCAGCGTGATAGAAGGGAACAGTACAAACACGTGTATTCATGCTTTCTTCTTCCTTGTTGCTGAATCACCTTGAGCCTCAATCAAGCCACTCCAAGCTCTTATTACCCACAATACCAATCGGCATTGTCGCGTACGCTTTTACACTTTCGTGGGACAACCTTTGTCGAAACAGCTGTATACTACAATTGCAACCATAGACGATACTTTAACTGAATATCAAAGTTCAACGGACATAGCTTCGTACGGTTACATCACTAGTAGTTAAGTTGCCAAAATATTACACACTCCGTTGTTACTATCTGTGTCATTTTAACATAAATCGTGCTCTTTTGTGGTTAGTTTTGGCGTTCATCGTTAATCTGAATTTCGTCCTTGTACAAGCTATGAGGCCGTCGACGTTCTCTTATTCACATTGCTATCGATGGGTGTTATACAGAGATACATGTACCTCTGAACTTTAAAGTACTCAAACTGGTAAGTCTATACATCTCCGATCTTTGCCGGGTAGTCTTTGTAACAAGAATTGTGCACTCCGTTTCAAAGTATATCGGTGTGTATCAGTATAAATTAAAATTTGTAACTGTTTCTTGCTTTCAAGCTGACGACTTTGCCAGTCACTTGTCTATTTCAATGACCACGATGCATAACATAATGAAACCCTAGGTGTCAGCTCATCATAAATATTGAATTCAGCTTTTTTTTTACTGAGTAGATCTTTATAAGTTAGCCTTCAGCTGAAGTTTATGATCAGTAACGTAAAAAGAAAACGTTTTACCAATTTGCATTCTGACAACGCACATATTTGATGAACCTTTAATTATATCCTGCGGCTGTTTGCTGTGTACTAGGCTGTGTTTATTTCCGTCATGAATTTCCAAGAGTGATAAAGGTCGTGTTTTGGTCGGTTTTTTCGTAGCTGATAGCGGTTCTTTTCGAATATTTAGCTGTTTGTTCTAGATTTAATTTTCGTGGCTTCCATACAACGCGGGGGAATAATAGAAATCACCCAAAATTTAAAGTTCAACTTAAATTGAGAAAAGATGTTTCTAGTTATTATTTGCATCGGTGATCAATTCATCTTTGCTTTTTGTTTTCATTTTTGTAGTGCATTGAGGGCTGTCAAGCATTCTTCTAACACAGCGTAATTAACAGCAAATTTGTTCTTAAAAATATCATCTCCGTCCTTCCCTTAACAAATGCTATGGAAAAGGTAGTTTAGAACATTCCGCGTCCAATGCGAAACAGAATAATCTTCAAAATCGCTTGGCATTTCAAACTAAACAAAGAATTCTCTCGGGGTGGGTTGAATAACCTTTCTGTAGAAATTCTCTAATAGATTACATGGCGATCTTAAAGTGTACGCTCTTATGCATGTGGTGTGCGCGTACTCTCGTTGGTCGATAGGTGTGTTTAGATGAGAGTATGTAAACATGGTTGTGACATCACGCCCTCTGTGTTTCCCGGGAAATATTTTATAAATGCAATCGAGGTCTTTTTCCGTGTTTATATCGCTTCATCTAAACATCCGGAAGGTTGGAAGAATTTTTGAATGTTATGCAAACCCTCGACTTTGCCTCGGGTTTGCATAATTGTCTCGAATTCACCCAACCCCTCTAGTGTTCAGATGAGGTTATGTAAACACTGAAAAAGTACTCTGTTGGTTAATCATAATATGGCACCAAGAAAAGCAGTCTGATATCGAATGGAAAATGTCCCGTTTATAAGGGCCAAGACCAGCGCCAGCGCTGCATGGGTGATGCCCGATAAGACATTTCTTGGCAACTGGTTTCTTGTTATTTGTGCGTTATTTGAAAAGGTACGTACCCAACGGAAGGTATCAAAATACAACAGAAAATTTGAAACACTGGAAACAGCTGCTAAACACTATTTTTCCAATAAGGGAACAGCATGGGTCTCCGTGAATAGCATATGTGAAGAATGCGACCACCTTCCCATTCCAAATCCTCTAGAGACACTCAATTAATGTGCATGAAATATATTAACCAAGTGATACAAATTCAATTATATAGTAACCCAAATTATTCTCGCATTTTGATTGGTTGTCGCCTATGACCCATTAGAGGACAGACGCATGATTGACGCCATCATTACACAGTTTTTCTCTCTTTTGAGAATTTAGATAATATTTTACGAGACTGGGCGAAATATAATGTACAAAGAAGTCTTGCCGAGGTATTAAACAGGTAGGAGAAGGAGGAAGTTGAAAGAAAAAGCCGTTTCTTTTTATAGAAAATGACTCAGAAAAAATACTTGAGCAGTCTCAGTAATCAGTCATTTCAAGACTAATTTTGTGTTTGGTTTAGCCTCACTACACTGTTATTATCTGAAAAACAAATAGATTCCGTGTTACCATGAGTCTGTTCAGCATTAGTATTAATGTACTAGTGTTCTATCACGAATGGCGTTCTCTGATTGCCTACTCTACTCACCATCTATTCTGTGATAGATAGTTAGCAGCATAGTAGTGTGCCCTTGTTAGCAAAATGACGGCCGCTTCTTGGCGCTTTCAAGTGTCTGTGTAGAGGATTCAGATAAAGTTTTGAATGACTGGTAGATTTATACTAAAACAATTAGATTATTCGCTCTCGATTTCTGTGCATGATAGTTGATACTATCACGCGACAGAACTCTCGAGTTCATAATCTAATTGTTT
>NW_028301553.1:23215000-23242500 GCF_042242905.1 Orbicella faveolata
ATTATGTACAGTTCACGAAAAAAAAATTCAGTCCAAAACGTTTAAGTTTGCGCAACATGTTTCAGTTTGTGAATGCAAGTTTCAATTAAGTAGCGCTATTTAGCTGGCTGTTCACGGAGTAATACGGTCTTCTCGTTGAAATGTTCCTTGGAATCGATACTGAGATACTCATTTGAAGTGGTTTTCTCTGTCAAAAACAAAGAAATTACGGACGGCTGGTTATGAAGGAGAACGCTGCTGAGTTTTGAAATTTCTTTTTGTCGGAGATAAATGTGACATGATATTTTTATTTGTTAGTTTCAAGGGGTAACTTGACACTTTTGTTTTTCACGCACGAGTAGTTGCAATTAAAACTGACGAATCCGTGACTCTTGTTTACACGGTCAGAATAAATAAGCAAGAAGCCAATCTAGCGGCTCGCCCAGAAACTTTAACTCGATATAAATGTTTTGACGTCTCTTTTATTAGTGTCTTCAGCGGCATCTTAATTTCTTGCATTTATGGAAATTCTTAAAAACGGGAATTCTTAACAGAGATTTTCTTTAAGGTTTGTGGTATGGAACATCTTCAAATATTCCTGAAGACTCCATGGCGGCAAGTTAAACTGCAAATTAATTAGATTAGACTTTGAGGCGACACGTTCTTTCGTTTTGAAACAGATTCCTTGCGTGGTTCAACTTACGTCTCCCATAAAGTAACAAAACTTTTTCTGTAACTGACTTTTTGTTACTAAAAAAATCTCAGGCGTTGTGAAGGTTAATGTGACAAGGAAACGTCCCAAACTCTGCAGATTTCATAGCGTCTTACAAAATTAATACAGCTTTTCATGTGTCTGGTTGTTTCAAGTCTCAAGTTAGGTAAGGCTAATGTTTTCTCGTTTAAATGGGTTTTGATATCGATATTAATTTGAAGTGGTTTGTATGAACATGTCTTGTTATAAAATGAGTTAAATTCAATAATAAGTTGACCAGTAAACGTGACAATTTTACTCTTCACGCCAACCTTTGTAACTTGAACCTTTTGTTTTCCTCATAAAGGTGTACATCACGAAACTCTTGTTTTCTCGAAAACACAGGGGCGATGTGTTTTTTCATCAATGCTGGAGAAAACTGGTATAAAGTTGAATATCTGGTGAAAAATGGAACAAGAACGATTTTTTTTTTTTTCACATCGCCAATTATCATTTCACGGATAAACAAAAACTAATCTAATTATTAGATAGTCACGTCTGACTTGTCGAGTCACGGAGTAGCGCATTCTTATTCAGTTGCCTCCTTTTCCGTTAACAATAAAACCACCGCAAATTAATACACAATGATATCGATTAATACAGCTGAGAAGGGTTTCAAAGAGAACCTACTGTACAAACTTTTTTTAACGACCGAGTCTGGAAAGCTGGTACGCTAACTTGGAACAAACGCCTCTTAATAGATGTCAGCAACTACCGGCACCTTACAAATGACTTTATCCGCGATGTAAACGAAATGAACAAACGGACCCCTAACAGACCAACTTAATTTGACTAACAGTAGGACTGATTTGACTAACAATCGACGGGTCGAAACCGACCAATGACTGATTAAAACTTTACACGAGTCTTACAGCTGATACCATCATAGCTAAACTGACCAATCACTTTCAACGGAGCAGATTTATAACATCATCTACTGACAAACTATTCACTTGACTCTAAAGATGTCTTCTGCTCAAGTTGTCGAAACGTCAGTCACCAACAACAGTTCTTTTCAGAACTACCCTCACCCAGACGATCGACGATTACACAATAGGAACTAAATAACGTTTTTTAAAGCTAAACCTACAGTGAAACAA
Source organism: Orbicella faveolata (assembly GCF_042242905.1). Classification (NCBI taxonomy): domain Eukaryota; kingdom Metazoa; phylum Cnidaria; class Anthozoa; order Scleractinia; family Merulinidae; genus Orbicella; species Orbicella faveolata. Next base: position 23,216,831 of record NW_028301553.1, read on the forward strand.
ATTCTATTTTTTTTCTTTCTGCGCTGTACATCGGAACCAAACAAACTTGTTGGTTTAACCTTATCATAACTGTTAAGAGTGAGTGTTGCTACCTCTGGGGGCTTCTAATTCACAAAAAAATTAAATAACTCTTGCACGCCTTGCGTGCCTATGTTACTGATTAGCCTCCAGTCGGGTTCATTATTTCCTTGGACATTAAAATATCGGAGAGGACATCATAGAAAATATAGGACACCGGTAGGATTTTCAGATCAATGAAAGTGCGTCACTCATTTTACAACTTCATTTTTGAGTTATTTTTTTGTTAAAAATACCTCTTAGTCGGCGCGTCGCGGTATGTTATGGACGGGTCAATGGATGAGTAAGTCAGTGAGTCAGTGAGCCAGTGAGTAAGTGAGTGAGTGAGTGAGTGAGTGAGTGAGTGCGTGAGAGATGTATGTATGTCATACCAATCAGATTGGATCTACTGTAAACAGCCAATCAAATTTCTTGTTGTAAAGGTAAATGGTATGTGAGAGTATTTGATCCCGATACAGTTCAGAACGGCCATATTTATTCTTCTATAAAAGAGGAGGAAGTATTCATATACTGGGCTTACTTGGACATTTTCTGTGGGTTAGGCTGAGGATTTTGTGGGCGGGTTTGATAATCATTTGTAACTGGATAATCAGTCAAAGAAACATAGTGTTTGGCATATAACTACGAGCATGCGATGAAGGGTGAGCTTTTCCCATTCATGAGATAAGTTTTTGAATTGAGTCTTAGCCACTCTACTACTAGGTTTAAGATGTGAATGAAAAACAAGTTGAAGTGGTTTCTATGATCGGATCAATTGTATTTTAGGGGGACGGAATGCACTACTGGGAATGTGAAGAGGTTGTGACCAGACTCAAATCGTTTGCGTGTTGTATCAGATTGAAACCTAAATATTGCTGCAGAGTTCGTAATGAGTGTTGCGGGCGTGTCGTGCCAAGGCCACGTAGGCTAAGAGAAGCGAAAAGGGCTTTGGGGACGAAATGAGGCTAATTTCTCTACTTTGGAAAAGAAATCACCCCTCATTCCAGTCCACCTTGTTATTACACTCTACATGAAAACTCAAACCGGAATTCTTCTGTGAAATACCTTGTAAAGCATCAAGACCTTTCTGAGTGTCAGAGATACGTTACTGTGCGTAATTACATTACATTATTACTATTATTATTGATAGTAGTAGTATTAGTAGTATTATCATCATCATCATCATTATTATTACTATTATCAGTTTCTGCCAAGCTAACTAATGGCAGTCGTGACCAGACTGTGCTTGAAGGATCAAACATGACTTTGTCTTGAGATTACGTACATGTAATAGTAAACCTTCACTGTGTGCATGCTTTTATGAGTTCCAGCAAGCCTTACTGATGTAAGTCGTAACCAGACTGTGCGTGAAGAATCGAACATGCAGTTATTGTGTGAAGCAACTGGTAAACCAAAACCAAACATCACCTGGACCAGAGTGCTGGAGTTTGGTAGCAATGGTGAAGTACTACACCAGGGAACAACTTGGGATTTTCCAAACATCAGCAGAACTGACGCTGGAACATACCGCTGTACAGCTTACAACGGATTTGGAAATCCAGTTGGCTACCAAGTTAAAGTGAATGTAATATGTAAGCATTTTACGTGTCCGAAACATTGTTTATGAACAGAGTGCACCCTGGTTTAACAATCAAGCAAACACAGTTCATATATTTAATGTAACCGACTTATCTGCGTCTTGCATTCATAGCATAAAAGACTCGTCCAATTGGGCTTCTCTACAATTTCAGATATTACAAACCATTTGCGAAAAATCTAGCTTACGAACTTTACATGTACGTGTAAGAGGTCACCGAAGTAAAACACCCTATAAGAAATTCTCCTGCAATCTTCCAATTCTGTTTCTAACGACTCTCAACGATTTTGTTCAGAATTGTAAATTTTTGGATTTTCTGGACACAACCTATATTCTTCTTGTTTAATAAAAAAACGAGTAATTTCTCAGTCACTACCTTTCGAAAGTTGTTACTTTCGAACCGTCGGTACCGACGTATACACTTGACAGGCACTGAAAGAGAAATTTTATAGGCTTCTTTAAAAGGTTCCTCCCTTGTACCGGAGCTTGTAATCCATCAACTGTTTTCGCTTGCGCGAGATTGGTTTAAACGTGTCACGTGACTGAATATTCCTCAGCCAAAACTGGGGAATAAAGAGTAGGCCTCCTTCGGTCAGGGTTGACTATGGGTAGCATCCTAGTTGTCTGCTTGGTTGGAGCACCGGCGTCTGTGGCTGCAGAGGCCGATGCGGGAGTGACAGTCTCTGTTGCAGAGGCTGCATCTGTGCTCTGTCTCTGGTCTGTCGAGGCTGTCGCTTTGTTTTCTGCCGACCTGCCTCTCTGTGGCGGTTTATGTCAGCTTCTCCTCCCCTGATTTGAGGTGTTTGGTCAGGGATTCTCTCCACTTAGACCGGTTGGCTGCCAGGCTCTCCCAGGACTCTGTGTTGATGTCTAGAGCCTTCATGTCGCGCTTCACGACGTCGCGGTATCGCAGCTGTGGCCGCCCGGTGGGTCTTTTTCCACAGGCCAGCTCTCCGTACAGGAGGTCTTTGGGGATGCGGCCGTCTGGCATGCGGTGGACGTGGCCTAGCCAACGGAGTCTGCGCTGTCTGAGCAGTGTGAATATGCTGGGCAGACCTGCGCGAGACAGAACCTCAGTGTTGGGCACCTTGTCTTGCCACGATATTCCCAGGATGCGGCGGAGGCTTCTCATGTGGAAGGTGCTCAGACGCCTTTCTTACCTGGCGTACGTGGTCTATGTCTCGCTGCCGTATAGCAGTGTGGTGATGGCACAGGCATTGTACACTGCCATCTTGGCCTTCGTTGTCAACTTGGGGTTGGTCCACACACGTGTTGTGAGGTGCGCAAGGGTTGTGGCTGCCTTCCCGATTTTCTTATCAGGCTGTGTGTCCAGGGAGAGGTTGTTAGCGATAGTGGAGCCAAGGTATGTGAACTGATGCACCGCATCGAGCTCATAGTCGTCAATCGTGATGACTGGTGGTGATTCGGTGCCTTGTCCCAGGACGTTGGTCTTTTTCAGGCTGATGGTCAGCCCAAAGTCTCTACAGGCCTGGGAGAAGTGCTCCACCAGTGACTGAAGTTCGCGCTGGGTATGGGTTTCTACTGCCGCATCGTCAGCAAAGAGCATGTCTCTGATAAGGGCTTCGCGTACTTTGGTCTTGGCTCTGAGGCGGGCAAGATTGAAAAGCCTGCCATCTGATCTCGTACGCAGGTAGATCCCTTCTCTTAACGTGCCAAATGCATGCTTCAGAAGCATGGCGAAGAACATCCCGAAGAGAGTTGGCGCGAGGACACAACCGTGTTTGACCCCGCTGCAGATGTTGAAGGGCTCCGAGATGCTGCCGTTGAACTGCACGGTCCCCTGCATGTTGCTGTGGAAGGACTCAATCAAGCTCTGTAGCTTGGGTGGGCAGCCAATCTTGGGCAGGATTCTGGAGAGGCCCTCTCTGCTGACCAGGTCGAACGCCTTCGTGAAGTCGATGAAAGTGACGTACAGGAGCATCTGCTGTTCCTTGCACTTCTCCTGAAGCTGGCAAAGGGAGAACACCATGTCTACCTTTGATCTTTCAGCTCGGAAATCGCACTGTGACTCTGTGTAGACACGTTCGGCAAGTTTCTGCGGACGGACCAAGATGACCCGAGCAAAGACTTTGCCCACGATGCTGAGTAGCGAGATGCCTCTGTAGTTGTTACAGTCGCTACGCTCGCCTTTGTTTTTGTAGAGGGTGACGATCTTGGCATCCCTCATGTCTTGTGGAACAGCCCCTTCTCTCCAGCACTGGCAGAGGACTTCATGCAAAGGAAGCAGTAGGGTAGTCGCGCAGTTCTTGATCAGGTCGGGGGGAATCCCGTCGCTGCCTGGGGCTTTCCCTGAGGCCAAGCTGTTGATGGCCTTGTTAAGTTCCTCTGTGGTCGGTTCAGTGTCGAGCTCTTACATGACAGGCAGGCACTCGATGGCATCGAGGGCTGCAGTCGTCACAACATTCTGTCTGGAAAAGAGGTCAGAATAGTGTTCCACCAATCTCTCCATCTGTTGCCCCTTGTCTGTGATGACTTCCCCAGTGGTGGATTTCAGGGGAGCTGTCTTGTTCTGCACTGGTCCCATTGCTGTCTTGAGAGCAATGGGACCAGTGAGTGATATTCCGAGTGTGAGAGTGATATTCCCCAATTTTCAAAGCCGCGCGTGTTGAGAAAATATTTAAAGGATAATAAACACAATGGCCTCCATTTGGCGCAAAAATATGCTCGGATATTCAAGTCCTTGGACATTATCTGTTCTTCAAAGTTTACAGTTTCACTTCTCGGAACAGATAATGACCCCGGACAAATATCCGAGCATATTTCTGCGCCAAATGGAGGCTATTTATTGTTTATATATTTTCGCGCCAAATGAACGCCATAGTTTAAGAAATAGAAAACATGTACCGTGTTTCTATCGAGTGGAAGTTTGGGAGAACGAGAAATGCTGTGAGAACACGAGCCGCAGGCGAGTGTTTCCACAGCTTTCTAGAAACACGGAGAACATGTTTTCTATTTCTTTTAGAAAACACTGCGACGATAAAAAGGAAAGCAACTTGCTAACTTTGATTATCAAAATGTAAATTCTCTTTGCTCGCGCCATTATTACGTCAACAGATTGTGTTAGTTCTGTGTTCTCGTGCTAGTTCTGTATTCTGTGTATCGAATTTTAGTAGAATTCTACTAGTATACTAATGCAAATGCTGCAATCTGATTGGCTGAGCCATTGAACACTATCAGCCATTAGTGTGCAGTGACTGGAGGTCGTCTAGGAAATGGCCACGTTTTTTCGTTTTTCCAAAGTTCTGGAGGAAAATTTTGATGCAAATGGATGATTAAATTCCTGAGAAGTCTAAACGAAGGACATTTACGGTTTGTTGACTTTTAAAAAAGTTGAAATAATTGAAAAAACTGATGCGCGTGCGCACACAACTTCAATTTTAAATGACAATTCAATCCGAGCGATCTTTTTTAGACGTAAAGTTTAATAATACGTCAAGATATGATTGGAAACCGTTATTTGAAGTAACTTTTAGTAAGAATTCTACTAAAACAATTAGATTATTCGCTCTCGATTTCTATGAGGTGATAATCTAATTGTTAAATAGAAACACGACTTTTAACCAATCAGCGCGCGTATTTTCTTTGGACTGTTTACTAAATATATTTAGAAAACAGTCCTAAGAAAATACGCGCGCTGATTGGTTAAAAATCGTGTTTCTATAACTTGATAGAAACACAAAACTAGCACGAGAATGGGAATTCACATTTTGATAATCAAAGTTAACAAGTTATTTCCTTTTTTTCGTCGCGTTGTTTCCTAAAAGAAATGGAAAACATGTTCTTAGTGTTTCTATCGAGTTATAGAAACACTCGTGAAAGTGTGGGAGAATTCGAAAAAGCTTTGGAAAAACTCGCCTGCGGTTCGTGTTCCCGCAGCATTTCTCATTCTCCGAAACTTCCGCTCGTGTTTCCGTAACTCGATAGAAACACGGTATATGTTTTCTATTTCTTAAATATTTGCGCGCCAAACAGAGGCTTTGGTTCATTTAAAACTATTCTCTTAAAGCTGACTGCTGGAGAAGCTGTAACCAGAGTTATAGTTCGGTTTGTCAGTTTTCATTTTCCTAGCCTCTTTTATTAATCTTGTAGATCCCGCCAAGATTGTTAAACTTGTAAGTGAACATGAAGTTGCAGCACAACAAAGTGTATCACTTGACTGCCAAGCAGAAGGAAATCCCCAGCCTAATTATACTTGGACACCATGTGATCCACAGCAAAGTGTGTGTCAGAAGAGCGTGCTACATTTTCAAGCCCGTAGCAAAAGTGTCTACGCGTTCACCTGCAAAGTGGCAAATAACCTGGGCAGTGATAAAAGAAATACCTTTCTTTGTAAGCTAGTAAGAACAAAATAACTTGCATACATTGGCTTTCCATTTTTAATGATCATTAGCTTTCAAGAAAATATTGTTTCAGATATGTTTTGTTTTGTATTATCCTGTCCTCTCCTCTTGCTGTCTTTGACCTTTTTTTTGTTACATGCACTTGGCCAGCGCAGCTAATGTTTGCTTCTTACAATAGTTGACGTGGACTTTCTTGGTCTCACAATGGCACACAAGAACCATCTATTTTTAAATTGGTGGCTCGTTTAAAAATTGCAGCGTGGTTTAATTTACAACCAAGCTATAAATTGCATTCATTGCAAGGTTTGGGAGCTGAAAATATTCAATATCTTGTTTAAATATATTTTCAAATCAAAGCATTGCTTCAGCAAATTAAGATCTAAATTTCCTATTAAAGTTATAGAAAAGACACGAATTGCTTGTTAGCTTTTTAAATTAGTACATAAATGTTTTGATAGCTGAATGGTAAGCTGTAGTGAGAAATTAGCCTTTCGACGCGGTCAGACCTCTTTTTACTGCAACTTCTTGTTATGGCTAGCAGATATTAATATGACGTTTGCGGTGTTTTACTCTCTCCCTTCAAGAAACGAAAACAACAACAGAAACCAAAAAATGACTGAGGCAAGTGCCTCCGTTTTCCTTTTACTAGCTACTGTCCTGTGCTGGATAGAACTGAGGGTCTAAAATTGTTTGCCTGTATTTGGTTATATACGAAAGGTACAGTTTCTTCTGCTGACTGTTGTTTTTTTAGTCATAGCAAGTGATGTAATTAACGTGACCTTGGTTATCACGAGTGAAGAGTGTACTGATGGGGAATACAATCAACTATGGGAGAAACTCAGCAAAACGGTAACTAATTTGTTTATGCAAGACACTTGTAGGTCCAAACCTTATTATGCAGTCAGTACCCTTAGGAAATAGCAAGGTTCAAGACCGTTAATACGTAGTGAGTGGGCCTGTGAATTGGCGGACAGGCTAAGCAGCAGCTGAGCCGGCAGAACAATACGTTGACACACAAATTAAGATTATCAGTCGGACAAATTGATGGACAGATCGACCGAGGGACAGTTCGTAATCAAATTTAGGAATGGTTGAAATACTGTGTAGTAAACATGACACTGTTAATTAAAGAAAGGAAAAACGACGTTTTCGATGTTGTGTTTTGTTAGGGCAAGTTATATTACACATTAAATTATATATCTTGGCACCACTTTTAGCCGTTGTTAGCAGAAAGCGTTATTTAATTATTTGTCTTTGGTAATTAATATTGGCCATGTTGATTGAATTAGCCCTTTCAAAAATGTATCAAATAAATATTAACAATAGTTCATTTAAAATGTTCATTTCAGATAGACGAGATCTTTGCTGGTAAACTGGGCTATGAAAATGTGCAACTGAAAAGTATCAGGTATTCAAAACGTCTCAGATTGATTTTTTAAACTTCAAAAATTTTCCTTTGGACTTACATTTTGGGCGTAAGAACTTCGGACGTTTTTTCGGCACGTCTCGAAGAGCGTGGGAAAACGAGTCTAAAATGTCCTACGTTATGAGTACGTGAGGTCAGCGGCTGTAGATCGTAGATATTTGTAACGCTCCGTAGCGCTATGTTTCTGCTAGTAAACTCCCATTTTTTTTTTCACTCCTACTGTGATATTCTATTAAACGGAACCAATAATAAACTGTAAAAGCAGTTATTTTCATTAAGAACTCAAGCAGATCGCGAGGTATTTTCGGTCTCGCGTCATGAGATTTCTCCGAAACCTTCCGAATTTCACCAACTATCTTACACAACCGGTGACACAGTGGTGACTGGCTAGGGCCAGTAACCACAAAAATCGAAAGGTTTACAAACTTATCTGTTTATCCACTGGGACATGTTTAAGGTCAAATAAAAATAAGTCCGCTTCATTTGTTTAAATGCTTCGTTTTGTATGAGATTCGACCATCTGAAAATTTGTGAAATAAAATAATTTCCCGTTATTCAGTTTGGTCACCAGATAAGTTTGTACTTATGGTTTTCCTTTTTCTTCCGAGGTGTGGAAGTGTTATTGTTGACCTGGCCCTGAAGTTCAGTTCAACTTTAAGAGAAAGCGAGGTACTCTTTATACTTCGCGATGCTGCTAACAGTGGAGGGTTTCAAGATTTCAATGTGAGTGCCATAACAGGTACACGAGACATTGGGATAACATCCACCACGGCCACAACACCTACCAGCTCATCTGACAGTATGTTACCGTATCATTAACATTTTATCCTGTAAATTTGTTAAAGTAATGTGATGTGTTTTTCAGATGCGTTAGCTAATTATTAAGTAGTCACGTGGCGATGCTGGTATTTTATTGTTAACTTTATTTTACAATTCGGCCAGCAAGTGGGATATATAGAAATCTTCAAAATTGAGATCAGATAATGATGGCAGTCTCACACTACATGAGCTTCATCTATTTTGTACTATGAAGATATCTAGTGACCTTACAAAAAGTGTCGAGCACCAGGAAATTAATACATTTAAGTGCACATGATTTTGTGTTTGCCAAGTTCGCACCAAAGGTAACTTAATACTTTGCTACACCTTGTAAGTCTCGCTTAAAACAATAACCTACAGACAAACAGAAAGAAGGATTGATGGAAAAAAGAACAGAATGATGGAAAGGCAGGTTCGGAAAGCCAGGCAGACAGCCAGACAAACAGACAGACAGACAAACAGTGAGACATATTTGGTATGCTCAACACAAGCATATGCATGCGAAATAAGTTTGCTTTGAAAGAGATCTGATGACGTTTTTTTCATCATATTATAGTAACAGTTCAAGCGTGTGGGGATTGTGCTTGCAACTGCACCGTATTGGGAGTTGTGATCGGTATCCTTGTTGTCATAATCATTGTTCTTGTTGTCTACATCTTATGGCTTCACAAGAAAGGTAAGCAATATTCTAAATATTCTATATACCTTTTAACAATGACTGTGAGAAAACTTGTCTTGTTAATATATTATCAGTTTCCGCTAAACCTCCCACTTCAAGCTACTATGGTTTTGGATGTAAATAGGATGTAGCTGCTAAAACAGTTCAAAAACTAAACCAGACAACTGAGACACTAAGTGCTAGTGCCAGTTATGGGAAGTTTTGTGGTTTTTCGTTCTTGCCTTTAAGATTTTTACACATTTTGAATTCTTCATCGGCATTCGTTGCAACACTGACACCCAAAGTGGCCCATAATGGCATGTTCAGTGACCCCTGGCATCAGTACGTTAAGCTTTTTTTATTACTTTAAAGGGAGGGGTAACGAAATGTCTTGTCCATTTCTCCATCCTTTCTCCTTCCGACTTGATTATAATGTCAATCAATTCATTTTCCCTCTTTTAGGGACTGCAACAAGGGATAGGTAAGGTTGTTAGAACAGCACATTAGAATTTGTTTATTTCATTACTTAGGTCTTAACGCTGATTCCGCGTAATAATTTCGCTATTTGAAATGTGCCACTTCAATGGAGAAATAAGATGTAGTGGCCTGGTGTTTAGTGTGCTGGACCCGGGTCGAGCGGTCTGGGTTCGAGCGCTGGCAGGGTCGTTGTGCTGTGTTTTTGGGCAAGACTCATTACTCCTACAGTGCCCCTCTCCACCCAGGACAATAAATGAGTATTAAGCAATAAAATGTTGGGAGGTAACCCTGCGATGGACTCGCAGGAGTAGCACAAAACTACAGGCCCATTCAAACGTCGATAGTACTTTTGAAGTAATGAGGCCTTTCGTTTAACAACCTGTTAATTGAGTTCTCACATTTAAACACCTTATGTTGGGATGTGGTACGAATTCATGACAATGTATTTTGAACGGCCATATACTACAGACTGGACTACCCTGGATGTGGATTTGAATGTGGATTTTCTTCATAGGAAGACTAATTTGTGATTGTTGGTTATTTTTTAGGGTAAATCGAGCGGCACCTAATGAGAAAAGAGGCAAAATGCATGTAGGTCTTTACGTAATAGAAAATTCAAGTAGTCAATATAAAGTATTACACGAGCAGCCTTTTACTTGACTGTAATTGAACCTTTGATGGTGGGGGGTTGAGGGAGAGGGTGGCGGGCGGAGATGTTGAGGCTTTCAACCTGTCATGGATAGAGTATTAAAACCATGGCCGGCTATGGAACTTAAAGGATTTGTAGCACGTTGAAGCATGTTTCCTTTAAAGTCCATAACATACAGTGATGACGTCATATGACTTTATTATTTCCGAACAGACGCCATCTTTGAGCCATTTTGCATTGCATAAAGTATACCGTTACAAATAGTCGTAACCCGACAAAAAAGGCATAGAACAACAGGAAGGTTAATGAATTTTAAGTATGACACTAAATACGGTTGCCATGGAAACATCAAGATCCTAGACCAATAAAATGCGATACGTATGTTTTTTTTTTTTCGGATAAATTTTAGGCAAGTCGTCAAATTTAAAGTTTATTGCTTAAGTGCTTTTAAAGTTACAAGTGTAAGGGGACTCTAAAGTTTTCATCACCCCTCTGGCCTGAATTAGTTATGCTGTTGACTCAAATCAACTTACATCTCGCTTTCAGAAAAAGTAATTTGTAAACGTCAACTGTGTGTTAATAATTTTTCGCGCATTAGACTCAAATGGAAATGGATAACATTGGACTGGACGAAGATCCCGCCAGGATTCAAAATTCTGGAGTTTCCTTTCAAAGCCAATACAAGTCACTGTCGAATCAGGCTTCTCGATTACAAAACGTATCAGAAGATAGAGGCAATAATGTTTCATCAAACGCTTTGCAAAGCAGCCAATACGCACCTCTTCATCCGTCGACACGTTCTTGGGAGGTTCCTAGACAACATGTGACTCTAGAGAAGATAATTGGTAAAGGTGCGTTTGGTCAGGTTGCCAAGGGAACGGCATTAGATCTTCGAGGACGGCCTGGGAAGACACTAGTGGCTATTAAAAAGTTGAGAGGTGTGAAATGCTTTAAAAATAATGGTAAAACAGTGCCGAATGTGTTATGCTGTTCTAATCGTCCATTTGTAGCTTGGAGTCTTGGCAGACTTTAAAATACTCATTATGCTAATGATTTGGTGCTAGTATTCCGTCAAAGCAACATGGTTAGTGTGATATCGTGATATCGTTGATTTCGTACTGACTTCAATTATATTTCACTTTGTTTTCCAAATCGATTAAAGGAAAAAAGTTGTTCTAAATTGTTGTTGATGTAATGAGGGTTTCACCCCCAAAATTTGGCATATTCAAGTTAGTAGCTGCGAAACATCAATGCATAAATCATAAGTATTGAGTTTTAAGAATCTCATTTGGGATTATATTGCAGAGAATGCGCCCGAGACAGACAAGAGAGACTTGTTATCAGAACTTGAAATAATGAAACAGCTCAAGCCTCATCCTCATGTCATCAAGCTTCTGGGATGCGTCACTGAATCTGGTAAACTTTCGGATAAAACCCTTAAAGAAACGCTGCTCAGTGTTTTGAAATCTCTCTTGACTCTATTCAATATCCTTATCTTTCTTGCTGTTGAGTCAAGTAGATGAATTTATGAATGCCTTGCACTTACAATCACTTCAAAATAGAATAATTCTTCATTACAGCTTCATTGTGCCAGTGAAAATCAATTTGACCTCTGCTTTGGCTATATATATATATCTTTGTCCAGACACGATCCCTATTATTGTTTAACATCACCAGTGTCTCTTTTCTTCTCTCTCGTTTTCTTCTCAGAGCCGTTGTTAGTGCTGATAGAATATGTTCCATTTGGAGACTTGCTGGGATACCTGAGAAAGAGCCGTGGACTGAATGACACTTATTACAAAGACCCGGATATCAAACCAAAAACAACTTTGACATCACAGCAGCTGATGAAGTTTGCTTGGCAAATCACTGATGGAATGTCTTATTTGTCATCCAAACGAGTATGTAATGTACTCATTTATTGGGCCTTTATGTCTTGCGCCCTTATTGGTCTATTGCGGATTTGCACGTTGTTGCTGGAAGCGTCTCACTCTAATGTAAAAGGAATTGACTAAAGTGTGAATATTTGCCCATAAAGAATTGTAATGATGATAGCAGTTTTTCTTCACATGACATAGTCGAGCCCAGTCGAACCCCCATTGAGCGGCCTCCTATTAAACGGCCACATCTATTAGGCAGCCAGTAATCAAAGTCCCAATGAGGGTTTTTCTATTGTTTTTACCTCTATTAAGCGGCCACGGCCGTTTAATGGGGTTGAACTGAAGTTACCCTGGTCGTCTTCGCATAGCGGGAAATTTTCTAGGGTGAAAAAGGTCCACCTTGTATGTCTTGTATCCAATTTTGCATTGTCACTGATCTGTAGATCGTGCGAATGTTATCGATTTCTTTCTTTTTTTAACATCATATGATGTTAAAAGATTAAGGAAGGCAGTTCGCTCAAGACCTTTATAACCTGTATAACTTTTTTAATTGCAATATAACTTGTCGATTAAATAAACATGTACATGGGTTTAAAATCACGTCGAAATGTTTGAATGCTAGTGGTTCGCGACATTTGATTTATTTGTTTTGTCAATCACCAATAACCTTCTGTTTCAGATTATCCACCGAGACCTAGCAGCTCGTAATGTGTTGGTTGGTGAAAAGGAAACATGTAAAGTGACAGACTTTGGAATGGCCAGAGATGTTCAAAGGGACAACATTTACGAACGAAAATCAAAGGCAAGTGTCAAGATGAAGAGTCCCAGAGACTTGTCTCTTCAAAACCCTTCGCTTGAACTGTTCGGGGGCAAGTCGTCGAGACAAAACGAAAATAATCCAACCGCAGATCAGTATTTATTTTTCAAAGTCCGCTTTGCTCTGACGAAGGGCTAACGCTCGAAATGTCAGCTTCATTAAGTCGCTATGGTGGTTAATTTTGCATTCTTTATTGCCTTGGTATATATATCTCAGTTTTGTTCTTTGAGAGCAAAAGAGTGAAAAACAATACCTTTCTCCCAAGCTTTTGAGCTAGGTGTCCCTTTGCAAACAGCGTCCCCATGTGCATACTACAAGGGACCAGTCCCTGCAACATGTTCCCTCGTGTAAACTCTTTAAGAGACTAATCACAGGGACTATTCCGGTGGCTTGCAAGACTTTATAATTATACCGAATAATGGGGTAACTACAAACTCATATATCAAATCACAGTACAGACCTTCTCGTCTGCTTTGTCAACTAAAAAGTTCTGGTCTTTCTCCAGGGGCGTCTCCCTGCTAAGTGGACTGCAATGGAAGCACTGCTTTATGGGACATATTCAACAAAAAGCGATGTGTGAGTACATATACCGTGATTCAGCGTTAAACATGTAAATGTTTTTCATTCAATGGCTTACTTCAGGATTACCATATTACTTTACTTGACTTATAATAACAACTTCTCCTGCTCATCCATGATAAGAGAGAAAAGATACACTGCATCAATTAATGTCAACCGATTGGACATCTCTCGGGTTGTTTGAAAGGAGAATAACACTATCCAGTGGATAGATCACTATTCAGCGGATAGCGTGGTTTGTTTTGTTAACACTTATCCGCTCGATAGCGATTTATCCTGTGGATAGCGTTATCGGGCCTTAGAACAACTGGGGCCAGACTGGTAGTGATGAATTCGTCAAAGACTTAGGGATTTTTTTTCCCTAAGGCAAGAGAAGGTTCTTCCAAATCTTGTCATACGTATGCAAAACTTGCAAAATCATACTACTATTTATAACATCATCCCTTAAAAGGGCAGTAGTACAATAGCATCCAGGAAACAAGCCGAAGAACTTCCAATGCTATTATTTTTAAGTCACAAGGTTTATTTCCACCATGTCATAACTATTATTCAAACACTTATTTGTCTAACAGGTGGAGTTATGGAGTTCTCCTTTACGAGATTTTCACGATAGGTAAGCTAGGTAGCGGCTTGCACCTTCGTAGTTTGTTTACTGCGCCTTTCCATAACACACGACAACTGCTTAATTAACGGTCACGTGCTTCGCTATCGACAGTCATCTTAGCGGCCCTTTCAGGGCACGGAAGCTAACTTCAATGTTTTCAAGAGTCACATCCGTGGGTTGTGACTGGTAGATTTCGATCTATATTGTTTGTTTCTTTTTTTCCAAAGCTCGTTAGTTGTCGTCGTAATTATGATTTACGGCAGACAAAAACACTATTGTTAGTTAGGGTTTAAAGTTTGCGTGTTGTTAAAAGGCACGGAAATATATGTAATAAAGGAGGTTACAGTCAGTTTGGTGGAGTAGCTCTGTTGGGCTCTTACGCTTGGAAGCTAGAGCGTCCGGGTTCAAGTTCCTGTCTAACCCTAGCTGGAGTTTCTTTACCACAGACCCGAGGTCAACTCTTCGACCAGGTTTGTAAGATAGCTAACTGTTCCTCTCAAATAGCATTCACAATTTTTTATATCCTGTTTTCAATATCCGTCTCTAATGTTTGTTTTGTTTTCCTCGAATTGCCTCTCATTAGGAGAAGATACTTAATGATTGTTTTAACCATTTTACCTAAACTACTGCAGAAATGGTTACAATTTTGAGATTGTGTTTATTTTGGAGGGAATCGTGGTCTTGATGTCTTCTATAAAATGTTCTCTTCCAGGTGGCTCACCATATCCACGGATGGATGGCAGAAAAATTGTACACTGGCTACAGCAAGGACACAGAATGTCGAAGCCACAACACGTGGATGAAAAATTGTAATCAGCTCTTATTTTTACCTTTTATGTCAACATTATTGTTGAACATGAAACTAGTTGCAGTAGTTGCTTGAGTTCAACCATTTAAGAGAATTAGTCTTTAGGCGCCTCCCGGCGAGGAGAACAGATGACATGAGATGCTAAATGAATACTAGTATCAAGAAACTATTATCCTGAATTATCTAGTTCACCAAGTAGCCTAACTAGAACGTCAGCACCACCTACCTCCGCCCCCTTTCCTCTTTCCCTCTTCCCCGTTCTCCTGAAAGAGATGCTATTCCATTTAAGTTTATCCACCCGGCATTTTTTCCCCTTAGTCCAAAATTTCAACAATGCAAAAACCTTAAGGGCCGTAGCCATGGCTCGAACACAGACCAATAATAATCACCATTAGGCCACCACGCCTCCTAACGGATGTAACATCATGACTTCTTAATTTATTCAATTTTAGATATGGAATAATGACGAAATGTTGGCAAGAAAACCCGGATGAAAGACCAACATTTACTGAACTGAGGAATGAACTCAAGGAAATGGAAAACCAACACAAGGTAAGCTCATGAGGGATTGATTTTCAATTGTCAAAATTAATTTCAGTCATAAAACAGCACTAGGGATGTTTATCAGCAGTTATAGTCATGAATCAGCCCAGAGGGCTGTCGTTTGCAATAACTGTTAAAACGTACCATAACCACAATAATTACATCGGTATAGTGGATTACAACACACGCAAGAAATCAAGGGAAAGGATTGATCAGAACTTTTAGTAAGACCTGGTAATAGTTTTTTTCACGGATAATTTTTATTTTTTGGAATATGCAGAAATTCAACGGGGATGCGAGGCATTTCGGGTAAAAACAACATTGGCCAAAAGTACCTCTCATTCAAGTTGGATTATATTATGCACGATGCAAATAATAAACAATTACCGAAACAACCTATTGGATACTTGCACAGTAAAAGTTCCAAGACCCCCTTGCAAGCCAAGTGACTGTTTTGATTATCGACTTCATTGCCCGACACGTCTGTTGTTATTGGCTAGAGCTTAGCAAATGAGAAGGAATCAGATACTTTCCTTCCATACACGTAAACTACGCGTCTTAAGGTAACAAGGACATACGTATCAAATGACCGATTACTCTTGTCATATTTTCTTCTCCGCAGAGGTTGATCAACATGGAAATGTATGAGAAGCAGTTGTACGCAAACGTTGAAGATTTGGTCGTGTAGGAGATAATAATAATAGTTTAAGAGATAGTACTGACTAAGCGTAGAAACATCCTAATAGTTGCTCCCATAACTCATCAGAATTAGTGCAGTGATGATATATTTTGGCTTTGGAGTTTGGATGTTAGAAGAAGATATGTATTAGGTTGGAGTATAGTCTAAGGCTTTTGAAACCGTTTTTTAAACTTATGTAAAATTTCCTCAGCGGAACTATAAAAATGAACTTGGATGGAATTATTTCACTAAGCTAAGCTCGCGAAATTTAAAAAAAGATATCTGTTTGGTCTTGACTTTTATACAAGAAAAAGAATGCATGTTTTGTCAGAACTTCTTCGGCGATAGGCTGGTGTTGAAGAAATTTTTGCACTGGCTAAGTAAGGTTTTTACAAATTTCTTTAAATGGTATTTCGAATCCCTTGTAAATGATCCCTTGTAACCATTTCACCTAACGACGTGCCCTTAGACGGGATACAAACTGAATGTAGTTATAAATTCTCAGTTCTAAGTTATAGGCTCTTTAACTTATAAGTTCCGTAATTATAAGTTCATTACCTTGTCAACAAGACAGAAATATTCCGGCAGGCTCATGAGGAAGCCGCGCCAATCACCTCTGATAGTGCCACAATGCGAGCATTATTGTGCGAATAGTGTTGTGGTTCAAGCCCCTGACTAGTATACAGGCGGAGGATGTGTGTTGTTGCCAAAATTTCTTGTGATTTATCGCTAAGTGTTCTTAATTTTTTTTAGCAAGTAAAAGTTTAAAACTTTCTATTTGAAGCCGTTTCACGTCAATAAAAGTCGTTCCCGAACTCGTCAGACACTCAGTAGAGATATAATATCTTACTAACCTCGTTTTCTCGGTCCGTACTGTAAGTTACAGATCCTCGTTTATCCCTTTCGATTTATGGCCCGACTCGGCTAGTAAGAGGTATATATCCCACGAGAAAGTGTTGCACAATAATTTTATACCAAGAAAATACAGTGGCAACACAATTAATGCAGCGCACAATGAGAAGGTCGAGCGTAACATTGTTGAGTATTTAACGGCTTTCCTGTGGCTGTATTTCCCATGCCATGGTACAAATCATAAATATATACACAGCTGTGCACTAGATTTCTTGCTGTATTTTAGTAGAGTAGGCTAAGTATGCTAAGCATTTAGAATAGCTGTTAATTTAAAGAGAAAGCCTTATTGTTGTGTTTTTGAAGTTTTTCTTCGAGTAAATTTTTACGCTAATTAAAGTTTCTAGTTCACTGTCCTTCCTAAACGTGTTCTCTTTTTTCATATATATTTTTTTCTTTTGTTGTTGTTTTTCAGTCCCTAGTTTTCAAGTAAATTTCGATTGTTGCATAAGAAGAGAAAAAAACCTGAGAAACGTTTTTTCTGGTTTGAATCCTGTTCCTAAGTATAATTAAGGTAGTCCTTAATAATTAAACCCTTTTGGGACCAAAGGCTGTTTATTATTTAACCCACTTCTACCAATATTTCCATTCCCCCATGCAGGAAAAGCGAAACTGGAAACTGAATTATAAATTGATTGATTGATTGATTGGTTGGTTGGTTGATTGATTGATTGACTACTGAAGCAACATCTTTTTCCGTTGATTTGGTGATATTGAAAAAGATATCACTTTCCAACTAGCCAATAACCTATTGTGTAAATATTGCATTAAAAATGAAAAGCGAAAAAAAAGAAAAAGAAAAAGAAAAGAAAAGAAAAAAACAAAGAGACGAAGACGGGATCATATGGGAAATAAGGAAGTGCATCATCTCTCTCCTAAATTGCCAACATCTAATGCATTACAGGATCGTCATGGATTTTTTGACTTATCTCTGTTATCTTTCCTGTGCGCTGCTCCAGATTTGCACATTTCAGTTTCTCCGACATTTTGTGATGTCAATGCTTTGTTCTGAACGTATTGTCGCAAAGCTCTTGTCTAGTGTAGCACAGTCACGTTACCGTGAAAGCGATAGAGGGGAGCCAGGGAACTCTCTAGAAACGCACGTTCCGTAGGACTCTATATCCGGGTATCAGAAAAAGAAATCAAAAGGTGCCTGACCAAGCAATGAACCTTGCCCCAGCAAAGACACACCAAACAAACATATGACAAATAACACACACGACTTCTTTTCCTACAACTTTCTTCATCTATTTAATTACATGTTAAAATTTATATACATCTAGCCGCTTTATGTATATACAATACAAACAATATATTCCGAAATGATCTTGTTATAAGCAAAGCATATCTTATATTCCACATTTTTACTTTTGCATCAGATACGTTTTCTTGGCGACAACGGTCTTATATAAACCTTTTCCAGTCATCTAATTGTTAGAATTTAATTTGACAATTTCTATGGGAACCTCGCCGTTATTCTTTCATATTGGCAAGTGTGGTTGTAGTGCTATGTCTCCACACTGGTCTCAAGAAATGTCACAAGGTGACATTTCTATTTTCTTTTATTTCTTTTGTCCTGAGAAGGAACTTAACCTCGTGGACAATACACGGATATCTATTTTCTTCTGTCACAGTGACGTAACCTTTTCCCTTACAACAGGTATGTGATATAATCTTTGTCTTGTTCAACTCTCTCTTCGGATTCAGACCCTCGCGGCCGCACTTGGTTTAGAGGTAAACCTGGGTCTAGGCTGAGCGTGTTTTGTGTCGTTCGTGAAGATTCTGGTCTCTGAACATCACCTGAGTCTTGCAGTGCAGGCCTCACGAGTTGAACATGAACATTGAAATACGGCAGGAAAATAAACGAGAAAAACAAATTAAATGAGACGTAAGATATCATGAAACAAATGGTGGAAGTGTAATATCAGTGTTAGGCACTAATGGTATTATCCATGATACAAGAAACAAAGGGTCGCTGTATTGTTTTACTAAAGTAATAAAATTTCCCACCTTTCAGATGTAAAAAAGATTTTTATGTATTAATATGCTCCATACTTCAGGTCAACGTTTTGATTGGGTACGCCAATATTCACGCCTTGAACACCCCTCTATCAGATGCTTTGTAAAAAAAATTGGGCGAACTTTTCACGGATATTCATTTCTCCTCCTTGTAAGTCAAGAGACAGGGTTTGTACCCTTTTTCAAAAACAAATTTCCAGGACATTCCCAGGACTCAGATTGACTCTAAGGACTCTAAAATTCACATTAACCCTTTCACTCCCAAGATCCCAATGTTAATTCTCCTTACTGCCTACCATGCATTTTGTATTTTTTACTTGAGTTTAACAGATTTCCGGAACTTTCCAGCACCAGTAGCCCTTTTCCAGGACCTTCCAGTCCTGGAAAATACCACAATAAAGTACCGGGACTTTCCAGGTTTCCCAGGACCAGTACGAACCCTCAGAGCGCTTTTTTCGAGGGAATATACCACCGGACAACCTGCTGTTTGAGAGATTCGTGCAACTTAACATCAGGATACCTGTAGAAAGTACAAATACCGACTGATAACAGTACTTAAAACTTTGAGGAGGAAGGAGTTCTTGATAAGCCTGAACTTGAATTCAGTTTGTAACCTTACTAGTTTTTTTCTGGTCTGTAGACGCTGGCGTACTCAGTTTGGCGCTGTTGGAATCAGTTCTTGAATCTCCGCCGACCGTTGACCTAAAATTTGCAGGAGGCTCAGGCAGGTCATAATCTGCATATTGAGAAAATTAAAATGTTCTCACGAGCCTGTTGAAGGAAGAAAAATAACCAAAAAATACTTACAAAAGAATTTTTAATTTGCAGCCATTCATGTATAGGGTCTATCCTGATAGCGAATTCAACAAAACTAAGGACGAGAAGCCGGCGAATTTCAGAATTTCAAAATATAAAAAACTCTTAATTTACGGGGAAAAGTGTGATTTTACAAAAGGAATGCATAGCTATGCTTCCAAAGTTAACTTAAATTGTAACTCGTCGAAAAAAGCTAGATTTAATGAAAATCCGCGTTTGCTTTAGCATTTAAAGAAACCGGAAGTACCCTCGGTTTCTAACGGAAGTTACCCAATCAGCGCGTGCGCAGTTTACACTACCAGCGGCTCGATAAGATCAAACGAGGCACACGAAAGCCACACGGAGATGGTTTTCTTTTCCTTTGCGTTTGTTTTTCTGTTTTTCTTTTAGTTTGTTTTTGCTTGTGCTTTGTTACTTTGATTTTTGTGAAACACAAAGAAAAAACGGCTTATGTGTAACCGAATTTGAGAGTTTTTGAATTGTCAAGTGAAATTTCACCTCCTTAGCAACGCGAGCGCGCTCATGACTCGATTAATGGACCCTTAAGACTGAAATAAGTTTTCAGGGCTGTGCTGTAGAGGCGCCCGGGTACCACGGGCAGCAAACGTTCTGTTCTGATACAAGCTTAAGTGCTGGGCACCCAGGATTTCATAGTTAGGAACCTTTGGGCTCCTTGTAACTTTTTTTTGTTTTTACCACAATTGCTGCTGATCTTGGAATCTGATTGGCTAATTTGCCGTAAGTAAGTAAAGTAAGTAAAAGCTTTATTAATGTGTCAATGTACTTAGTTTTCACAAATAATTGGGGACACACACACAAAAAAAAAATTTAAAAAAAAAATTATTTACAAATAAGGAATAATAAGAAAAATGTACATACAATTAAAATATGTAGCATGTATAAATTGTACAATAAAACAATGGGTATATATGAGGTAGTCTCTAAGAATTGCAAAGGTTACGGCAGCTATTGTTGTTGTTTAAGAGTGACGTCGATAAGAGCCCATACTACGCTGCTCGCGTCAATGTGTCGCGCAATGTGTCGTTCTGTACTCTTATCGACAACGAGTACGCGTCATCACAATGGTCAAAATTTGTTATGGACTCACGAGGCTGCGCCTCGTGAGTCCACAACATTTTGACCACTGTTATGGCGCGTACTCGTTGTCGATAAGAGTACAGACCACGCTAAACCACATTCGATTTGTTAATTAGGCCACAGCCTTGGTTTTCACAATTAAAGGAACCTGGATGAGGAAATTTCAGCTAAATACTTTAAATTGCTTCTAAGGCTGGTTACTTCATTGATATTTCATTCCGCTAATTCTCCACTTTCAAAGCAGCACCATATTTACTGAAAAGCAGCCAGAGGGTAGTTTCATGTTTTCAAGTACCTCTTCAATCAACAGCATGGACACACAAGGCAGGGGGTTGGGAACTTATTCCTGATACCCATAATTCTCTGGTTTACGGTTACAACAACTGATCTAAACTGAATTTGTAGATAAATTATCGGACGAATCATGACGGAAGTTACTACAAATAATGTCTGGTTCCTCGCAGTTGCTGTTATTTTTCTTCCTCTTACAGGTAAGAATCGTGTTTCTACCTTTGTTAAGTTTGGATTGTAATTTTAAGACTCGACCAGTCTATATATTTGCTTGAGGCACATTCCTTTAAAGTTTAAATTTAAGGAATAGTAAATATGCTGGCGGTAGTTGAAATATAACCTGTCTTAGTTAACTCGCAATCGAGTATTGCCAGATTATGTTTTCGAAGCTCCAGCACAGCATTCAGCAATCTTAGACTGTTAAATTAAGATGAAGACGGCCACAATTTTATCGTTGAAGCTGCTACTACTGTTATTTTAAAATTCATCTTCAAAGCATCAGCGCAGAAGCGTGTCTTGCAGTATTGTGCATATATAACTTTTATCGATGTTTTCCGCTTTCGGTTGATAGATCAATTCAAGTAGCACCACAAGGTGTTGATAAGAGAGACCCTCTGTTAATTTGTTTCTTGTTTGACTGTAAATGTATTTTCGTTTCTGCTCTAAGAAGGCGTTCGTGTTGAGGCGCTACGCATGAACAGTTGGCTATTACAGTTTGAGTTCATCTAGAATGTAAACATTTCTTGTCACGATACATGTATGTCACGTTATGCTCAAAAATATATATATATATATTATCGTCCTATTTCTCTGAACATCCTGTTTCGGAAATTTGTTCTTTCAGTTGTTCTAAAGGCACTTAAAACCCTTTCTAGGAGTAGCGAGTAAATTAAAGTAATACGTCTGATGGAGAGCATGGAAAGTATTCTACGAAGTTCGCAGAACACAAAACACCGCTGTTGGTTTTGCTAATTCTGTAATTATTCGTGCGTTCTCATTTTCTTTTGCTCGTTGATTTAATTTCTTTGTTCGATAATTCATTGATAAGCTTAACTATATGCTAATTATAAAAGAATAACACGTCTTTTTTTCGCGATGGCTGTACTCACAAGTACTATATTATCCAGTTTTGATTTCTGTATATTAGCAACTCTGTTATAGTGTAATGCGAACCGGTTCTTGGTATAAGGTTACTCCTTAAACCTTCGCGGGGCTACCTTTGCTAAATTTTCCTTTTTTCAACCAAATTAAAGTTCATTGTTTAAGGTAACATTTTCAGAAGAAAAAAAAATGAAAATGAAAATAGAACGACCGCGAGGTATTGGGAAAAAGAGATTTTTAAGGAGTCTGTGATACCCAAAGGCATGGACTCCTCAGCGACCGTTCGCGGCAAACTGCTTAATCCAGAGATCCTATATCAAATACTTCCAATTTTAGATTTCATGTCCATCGAGAGTGCCTCCTTGTAATCACGCTTCGGCAATTGCTCCACAGTTTCGTTTTGTTTTGCTGCACATCGCTTTCTTTCTGTTTTGCCCATTATTGCTAACCACCGACCTAAAACGTGTGGGCCTAAAATGTGAACGTAATACTGTGAACGCTCGGTGCTCTGTTATTTCACTTACAGGAAGCTTCTGAGTTGACATATCCTTCTAAAAAGGGTCGTACAGGGGGTTCTCTGACACGGTTCACGAACAGAAAAAATAGAAGATCACGGATATAAAATTTCGTTTTTTCGAATCATGAAAATAAGAAAGTAAGACATTTTTTCAAATAACCTTTTCTTGCACTATAGAGAGTGTTTGAAGGGGGCAAAATCGTGAAAGGCTAAGTCAAGGCTCCATATTGCAAATCGCATACCTAAATCACTCTCGATAGACGACTCTAACCATTCGGAGGACTCACGCCTCAAAATCACGGAGAAAAGAGTAGTAAAATCACCATGATCAATTCAAGTTTTTCACGGGTCACGGAAAATCTTCAGGTCACGGATCACGAAGAATAATTTCCTAAATTCAAATTTCACGGCAAACAAAATCAGCTAATCACGCATCACGAGAATACCCCTGAAAAGACGTGACCATAGGCGGCCCACAGGTTGAATACGATTAATACGTGACATTATGCTGTTGGTGATAGCGTTACAATGTTAGCCGTCTGTAAGACAATGTATGAGAATACTTCGAAAATTGCTACGGGTAGAAAGTAGTTTAAGATGATTTCCGCAGAACATTCGAGCAATAATGGCAAAAATAAAGTTACCAAAAAACCTCATAGCATGGTAATATTTTGAATAAAGGTAAAAAGAACTTATGGAGACTTAAAGTCTCAAGCTGACCCCGGGAAAAATAAATGAACTTGAAATTATCCATATTTCAATTAAAACGGACGTTTTGGTGTTAGTTGAAAACATAATAACACACGCATGAAGCATTCTTACGAGGTTGGACATTTGCTTGAACTCTGAACGGAATCCGTCTTAAATAAACGTGGCATACCTTATGTTTGTATTGCGTTTTTTTTTATGTCTCTGAGTTCCTGGAGGCGGTTTAGAGCCATTTGGATATGATTGGTCAAATACTGTCACGTGAACCATGTCCAACACCGCCTGAGCTTACCCTTACTAAAATGCCATGTTGTTTTCTTTTGAAAATTAATCGATAGTTCAGAAAAGTTAAAGCGCATAAAAATTGGCCGCAGAATTTGTAAAGGATACTCATACTAATGTTCTGACGGTTTTCCCGGAGAATAATCGAGCGTGTCATCTTTGAGCCTAGCTTTTAAAATGTAGTTTAGAAAATCCAGGACACAAAATAAATTTCTGAGTAATATTTAACTTTTTTAGCGACTTCAGTAACATGGACAGCACCTCCTCCTCAGTGGACTCAGACGAATCCAAATGTCATTAGAACGGTCAACATGTCAGTGTTGAAAGGGAGTACTCAGGTGGCTTTGAGGTGGAGTTACACTCTGTCATCTGGCTCCCTGGTATCAACTACATTTTCTATAAGATTGAATGATGGCAGCTTCGATGATATTGGAACGATATCTGGTGGTAATCCTATAGCATTTGACAAAAATGATTACCGAACACGTTTTGATATCAGTAGAAGTGAACAGGCCACCTTGATAATAAACAGAGTCACTCAAACAGAAGAAACTACCTTCCAGTGCAAGCTTACAACGGACTCAAACGTATGGAGTTACAGAATACGAGTCATTGTAGCAGGTGAGCATTGTAATGTATATTTAAACAATAACCTCCATTTGGCGCGATCATATGCTAGGATATTTGTCCGCGGACATTATCTGTTTCGAGAAGCGAACAGTTTTCCGAGAGCGTAGCTCGAGGAAAACTGTGAGCTTCGAGGAACAGATAATGTCCAAGGTCAAATATCCGAGCATATTTTCGCCCCAAATGGAGGCTATTCTGTTTATTATTCTTCAAATCTTTTTCGCAACGCGCGCAGTTTTGAAAATTAGGGAATATTCTCGGATATTCCCCAGTTTTAGCTAGGGAATATTCGGTCACGTGACGTGTTTAGACCAATCACGCGCGAGCGAAAATATTTGATGGGTTATAATACGTTATATTGTACCAATCTGTGAAGAAGAATTTACTTTTCAGTGCAAGCCTCAAGCAGTTTTAACATTGTCATGTGAATATTCGAGTCAGCTAAGAATAGGCCACGTTCGATATGTCAACATTCTAACATGACTCCGAGTCTTTCGGGTCAAAACTGTAAAATTTTTTAATTTCTTTTGTCTCTCAATTCCCAAATTATCCACCACTAGCCACCTCCACTGCGGGGAATAACTGTTACAAATCCGAACCACTCTCCTATTGAGGGCCATCAGTTATTTATAACCCCTCAAAAACTCTTAAAATACTGCATGGTTTCGGAGAGGGGTTCAGAATTAAATAGGAGTCACTCCAAATAAACCCATCATACAACCATTGTTCATCTGCCTTCGCTCTGTCACCGAAGACAATCTTTGATTTACTTTCTGGTTCTCTGAAGAATTCTTCAAATTTGCACCTTAGTATATAATGAATTGGAAGGCGCGGTGCCTCATGGTTAGTGCTCTCGTCTCCGGATCGAGCGGTCCGGGCTTGAGCCCTGGCCTGAAACATATATTGTGTTGTGTTCTTAGGTAACACTCTTTACTCTCACAGTACCTCTCTCCACCCAGGTTTGTAAATAGGTTCCGTCAAACTTAATGCTGGGAGTAACCCTGCCCCATGGACTATCATCCCATTCAGATGGAAGTAGAAATACTCCTAGTCGCTTCATCCTACAGAAAACGGGATAATCTCCGGCATGATAGGCCACTTAGCTCGTATGCAGACTTTACCTTACCTATCTATCTACCTACCTACCTACCTACCTACCTACCTACCTACCTACCTACCAAATGAAGAATTCCTTGAAGTTATGCTTATATTTCTGAAGACTTCCCATAGTCCTTAACAGCTAGGAAGAATTTTTTTTTTCATGGAGCTGGTAGCCATTGGCACGCATAACATCAATAAGCAAACAGAAATTAGGCCAGGAACTGCTCTTTCTCAGTCTTGCTAACGT
>NW_028301553.1:23247500-23302500 GCF_042242905.1 Orbicella faveolata
GATACACGCGGATTAAACGTATACTATCGACGCATAAAACCTCCTATTGACAAGACTATTGGTAAGACATTTAAGAGAGAAAACGCGAACGTTTTACGTGGACTTCTCTCGTCCCGTTTTCAAGATGGCGGTCCCGCCACTTACCCGCATTAAAATTCAACAACAATACACGATAACGCGCGCACAAACTAAACCAGATAATGCACACAGACAAAAAATAACCACAAACTGTACACACCTACACTAAGTTAGTGAACAACCTCTGTTGTCCTTCTTCGATGGCGTAATCTGAATAGGCTACTCTAGGCGCTCGCTCGTTGCTACGTGACGTCACAGTGGTAGCGATGAATCTGTCACGAATCAATACCGGAAAACAATAGAGTCACCCCCTCCCTCCTGGTTCCCTGAGTTCCTGATTCTCTCCCTACTAAATATTCTCCACGTCTGCCAAGACCATAATTTTTAAGCTGTCATTTCAGAGTTTAGTGTTATTCCTGGTCAACTATTTAAGAAGTCAAGAATTACTTTGTTTTCTAACCTTAGAAAAAAATATGTTGTAAATATTCTTACCATTGATCAACAACATCGGACTGACCGCGCGGGAGGCGGGAGGCTGATTTGTGTAATCACGACCATGATTACTGACAGAATTGGACAGCACGGATTCCTATCAACTGTTAAGTAAAATCGGAGAGAAAGACGCAAATTGTAGCCTGTTAACGGGCTCTCTTGTCAAGGATGGGGCGAAGCTCCCACTCCATTTCGCCATCGACCACCTCACTCTCAGCCAGTTCCATCTCGGCCTTTCCAGCCGCGATCAGACCCTTCCAGCCGGAGCCTGTTCACAGACTACGGTAAATGGTTTTATTTAAATAATATTATTTAATTATATACCGCTAGTTTCGAACTTCTGACTAGGCAGAAAAGGAACCGCATTTTGAAACCTGTTCTAAAGATTAAAAGTTTACTTTGAAAAGTCAATGCTTCGAGGTTTTGTTACGAATTCATTCAATTGAGTTTTGAGTAGAAATAAACTCGAGGAGAGGGGTTTATGGGCAGCGGACCAATCGCTTTGATTTACCCATGGGGTAGGCCGTAAATTAACACGATTATGTTTATGTTTTCGCGACAGAAAAAGTTGTAAGTTCTAACTATTTCAATAATAAATGTACTATTTCTTTTTCTAATTTCACTGTTTGTTCGTTAACGTCAGTGTTCCGTAAACCGTTGCTAGAAAGAAAGAGGTCAGAGATACCACCTTCAAAATCTTCACGAAACTTGATTCAGTTTGAGAACAAACCTTGCTAAGAAGGCCTCCGATCACGCGTCTTTTTGAATAAGTAAGTAACGAATGACAGAACTGAATATTTAAACTGGTGATGCCCTGATAATATACTGAGTGGCTGCCCAAAGGAAGTCAATAGGCGCGGTTATATATTCCACTCAGCTTTTACAGGAGCTATGATGTTACCATAGAAAATTCACTGACCTGGAAAGCTGAGAAGACAAAACAACTAATGTTAATCAATTAATACACTTTGTTTTTCCTGATCTTATTAAAGTCTCTAAGCAAAACAATGGTTAAGTCATCACTGCCAGTGTGACGTCACGTTTCGCTTGGATGAAATTCAAAATGGCGCCCAATGGGTGAATATGAGGAGGTTGAAAAAATCCAGAATTTCGCTCGGATATTCTACCCCATTTGCTTAGGTTCGTTAATATTGTGGTTTATATTATATCGAGGAGCCTTTATTTGGTACTTTTGTAAGCCAAAACTATTCAATAGGTAGATAATTTCAGCGAGAACTTTCTGTTTTGAAGCAAATTGGTCAAACAAAACTGTTAGCTGATTGACGTTTCGAGGCCCACTGCATGGCGAAGCAGAGCCCTTTTGACACAGGAATAGGAGGTTCGACGAAGGGTATACTTGGCTTCGTGTATGTGGAATTTCAGTTCTTCAGTGCCCGTGGTTTATCTCATCAATCCCTTCAAAGTGCAAAGAGTGGCTGTGTGGAAAGAACAGCCATGTACTTTCCATGTTTCAGATAGGCAGATTAGGTAAGTTTTCACCTTTGTCGTACTACAGTTTACATTTAGAGCAATATCCGTAATTTGGTTAATATTTATAGCTTGATTAGTAATTAGGTTCTATTTTAGTTTTTTATAGTCTTCTTTTATATGCTAGGTCTGCAACAAACATTATAAATAGTTGTGCCATTCACATGAAAACCCAGCCTAGGTCCTGGCCGGGGGCCTATAAATTGTGCCTAGCTTTTCCCTGATTTCTAGTTTGGAATTGGATATTTTAAAAGTTGATGAACGTTGTTAATCCAATAGATCCATCAGAATCTATCGATTTGCAAGATCATAATCAGCCAATACTTCCCTTTTGTTCATCTAAAAAGTTGTATCCCACTGTAAACAGGTTATTAAGACTGCCTGCCTGTAAAAATTAGACAAATTCTTAATTTCGCGGCAAGGGTCGAAAATTCGATTTCGCTCATATTCCTATGGTAGATAGGCTAGGGCATGACAAAAACTACTGGATAGTTTTTTTGGCAAAATATCCTTTAATTTCAAAGAAATATGCAAATTACCAAATTCCGTTAAAGTCGTCATTTGGCGCACCATTTTATTAAACAAGTTTGAGAGCCTCGCATGCAAAACCACATCATTCTTCCGTCTTTAAAACACTCAAATATTTTTGTGCAATGTTTAAATGTGTACTGGGTTGATTTTAGGGAATGCTGCGTTGTCTTTTTGGGTGCAAAACAGTTAAATTTCGAAGACATGTATTTCATTCACTGAAAAGTACTTCCTAAAAACAATTGATTTTCACCATGTGCGAAACCTTCAAATGGATTAAGCTTCTGGTGGTTGAATCGCGGAAGGATGGTCTACAGATTCCTGTAAAAATTTCTTTGGGCAAATGATTGTGAGCGACATAAGAGCTCTTCAAAGTACGTCAAAAATGCAGATATTTGACCATCTGTCGTGAAATTTCAATTTACGGGTTAGACATATTTTAGCAAGCGCCACATGTCTTGAGCTATATTAAGTTGAAATAGACACAGAGCTGATAATTTCGAAATGTTCTAACCTTATTTGCCGTAAAAGGCAGGTCCAAAAGCCGATTTGACGTGTTTCTGTCACCATTCGTCGCACATAAAGCAGAAGTTTGCTTTTGTTTTACACAACGTCCGATGTACATCGCCAACCGTCAACTTATTTAATGGTCGAATACCATGAATCTATGACCCTCTTTCGACAAATATGATCACCACTGCATCCAAGTCAAAAACGACTAAGTTATTTGTAGATAGTTGCTTGTTTTGCACTACACCAAAATATTACGAAATTCAACCATTTTTACACAAGTATAACAGAACATCGACCAATGAAGACACAAAACAGAGCAAAAGAGGGGAAATTTTCTGAAGCTAATATCAAGGTTTTCAGCGCTGACTGCTATCACACTAACCTCAAATAAGACCTCTAACAATGGACCAGGCAAGGCATGTATGGTTAGATATGGTCAGAGTGAGAGCGTAGCTGCTAAGCATACTGAAGGAGAATGAAGTTTATGGACCTCCAGTGTCTGAGAGAGAAATTGATTCAGTCAATGAATCATTCCTTTATTTGGTAATGCAGGTTTTATGAAAAAAGCCTTCATTCGGTGTCAAAAAAATGGCATATTTATATAATATTTTTCCGTGGACATTATCTGTTCTGAGAAGAAAGGAACAGATAATGTCCAAGGACAACTGAATATTCGAGCATACTTTTAAGGTCAAGTGGAAGATATTGTGTTTATTATCCCTCAAATATTTTTAGTAATGCACGGAATCTGCTTCAAGATTTGAAATTGGGGAATACCACTCCACTGAGGAATATTTCACAGTTGTAGCTGGAGCATTTAGTCGCATGACGCAATTTGTTAGACAAATGAGTTGCGAACGAAAAATATTTGATTGATTTAATGGTACATATAGTCGTAATTGAAACTATATAAGGCTTATGTGGATCTTTTTAGAGCAGGAGATGATTATAAAAGTGGAATAAATAAAAAGAACTAATAGGCATAAAAATTGTTTGAATTAATAAATATAATTAATAAGAATAAATGTGTGATTGTCTTTACAGCATTTCAGCACTCTAACACATTTCTTAGCATTTGCTGTCCATTATTTTGAGGGCTATGCAGCAAATATCAATTTGGAGACATTTAGTGGAGGGTTGCTTTTAAGTTGGAATATGATGGGAACTTAAAGGGATGAAAAGACTACAATGCAGCCTTGAGGGGTAAGAAATAGGAGCCATTACAACAAGGCAATGCAGGACAGTTGCAGCATCATTCAAGTTGTGGCATATGACAAAAGATAAGTCATAAAGCAAAATTGATGTCACCATAAATGAAATATTTAAATGCTATATTTTACACCAAAATTTTTTTTAGATTTTTTATTTATTTTTTTTATAGTTTATTTTATTGATAAAAATATATTACAATATTGTAACAAATTACAAAAGTAGTGCAAAAAAGAGGGTTCTTACAACTGATAATACACTAATAAAAAATAGTCGATAATGTATACGATAATAAATATTACAAACAATATGTCTCTCTAGCTTTGTACAAATGTATATAGCTGGGGGAAAGGGCAACATAGTCACGTCAACTCATTTGTCTATTTTAAGCTGGATCATAAATTTGGATATGAATTCAGAAGTATCTTTTTTTTTTTGCATTGTTTTGCAAGGATAGTGGTATTGCTTTGCATATAACAGAAGAAGACGCAAATCCTTTGTTTGGTTATCAGAAAGATTGGTGTTTGGTGTTGGTAAATTGAGAAAGCATTGTAGCGAGGTTAGGCTGACATTGATTTGGTGTAAATTATTGAACCATTGAAGCCGGTGACCCGTCACATAATTTCAAGAGAGATTGACAATCAAAGAATGCATGTTCAATAGAGTCATTTTCACCGCACAGAACACATTTGACACAGTCAGTTATTCCAAATCGATTAAGTTCTTTATTAGTGACTAGCATTCTGTGCAACAACTTGAAATAGAATTGTCTTAACTTATTATCCCGAGTGATTTTATAATTGTATTGGATACAGTTCACCCAACTGTCAGTAACTTCAGGACAATTTTTCCGCCATGATTTAATAGCAGTAGGTTCTGTTCTGATTTTCTCTACAAAAAGTTTATAAAACTGCTTGCAGAAAGTTTTCTTTAAATTGAGAGTGATATCTTTAGATAGTTGGAAATCAAAGTTCTCGCAAATTGAATTCAGCTCCCCAAGGTCCATATGAACCGATGCGTAACTTTTGAGATAAGCGGGGATAGCTGAGGTGATTTGGTAGTATTGCAGAAAGTTAACTTTGATGTTATATTTATCGCTGAATTCTTGTGGTGAAAGATAATTACCTTGATTGTTCAGCAAGTCTTGCACAAAAAGAACATTACTTTCCCGCCACGCCTTCCAAAGGACCGATTTGTTTTCCATAGTTATATCTCTGTTGTTCCACAAGATGAATTCGCGTTTCAAGGGATCTTCGTAATTGCTACGCCGTTCGTGAAAGTGATCAAGGAGTTCTCAATAAAAGAGAGGGATTTTTCTGTCTAATTTCTCGACACTGTAATTACAGTTTAGAAGAAAAAAGAGCCCGCCATGTTTATCGAAGTAGTAATTAGGGATTGCCGTCCAGGTGTCATGAGTGTTATTTAAGAGTCTACTTATCCAACTGAGACGTAGCGCTTTTATAACAGTCCTGACGCAGGGAAAGCTTAGCCCACCCTTAGATAAGGGGCGGAACAGAACCTGTCGCTTGATATTATCTCTCTTATTCTTCCATGGGTTTGTTGTATCGCTGTTTCTCGGACAGAAAGCGTGGAGGCAGTATAAATTAGCTGAGACAAACCTAGAGATTTTGCTAGCATAGTTCTTCCAAAGAGCGTCAGGTCCCGCGACCGCCATATATTAAGCTTCGTTTCCATTTTCTTTATTTTGACATAAAAATTATTGTTGTTATTGGCAGCTGCATCGTGGGAAAGGTAAGTTCCAAAGAATTTTATGGGATCTTTTGGACACTGGAATTTTAAAGGTTCTATCTTATTTTTGCTCGAAGCACCGATCCACAAGGCTTTGGTTTTCTTTTTATTTAATTGCAAACCGGACAATACTCCAAATAAGTTAACTATATTCGTGGCATTTCTAAGTGACGTAGTATCTTTAAGAATCAGTGTTGTATCATCCGCGTTCTGTCCACTTGGTAGTTCGATGCCCCAGCAGAGTTGATTTTGGCGTATTTTGAGGGCTAGCATTTCGACCGCTAACACAAACAAGAGAAAACTCAAGGGACACCCTTGACGGACACCTCGAAAGACTTTGAAGTAATTAGTTATGAAACCCGCATTCATCACGCCACTTTCAACATTATTATAAAGAATGGATATCCGTTTTGTAATATTTGGAGCAAAGTTGTATAATTCAATACACATGTGGATAAAAATTCCATTCAATGGCGTTGAAGGCCTTACGAAAATCAATAATATATTTTACACCAAAATTTTACACCAAAATGTAAGTGATAAAAAGAAAACCAAAAACAACTTACTCAGGCAAACTCTAATTTTAACTTTGTTATAAATTTGAAAACCACAGCAATGAACACCGCAATTGCAGTGGACAGCATTAAGTCAGCAGTTGAAACTTGATAGGAAAAAAAGCCAACAAACCTTCACAACAAAAGCCAACAAATAAAGCTGCTGTACGATTAAAGCCAACAAATTTCACCATGCAGCGGACACAGTTACAACAAAAAAGGCAAACGAAGTTGAAACACAAAGGATTGAATTCAAAGGCCTGATAATTACTAACAAAGGTGCTCAAAATCCGATCACATCGCAGGGAAATATTGGTGGAAATCAAGAAAAAAACAACATCCCAACACTCAAACGGATTGGTGAGAGGAACAGCTGGTTCAATCTACACAGAAAGACACGCAGATTAAACGTATGTTATCAATGCATAAAACCTCCTATCAGCAAGATTATTGGTAAGACATTTAAGAGAGAAAACGCGAGCGTTTTACGTTGACTTCTCTCGTCCCGTTTTCAAGATGGCGGTCCCGCCACTTACCCGCAACAAAATTCAACAAGAATACACGATTACGCGCGCGCAAAACTAAAACAGATAATGTACACAGACAAAAAGCAACAACAAACTGTACACATCTACACTTAGCGAGCAAAAGCGATATTAGGCCTGTTATTTGTCTTTCTTAACTTCTGTTGGCCGTAATCTCAGTAGGCTACTCGAAGCGCTCACTCGTTGCTATGTGACGTCACACTGGCAGCGATGAGTCGGTCTCGAATCAATACCGGAAAACAAGAGTCAACCCCCTCCCTCCTTACACACATACATAATCTTCTTTGTGCCTAAGTGGCACATAAGGCCGTAATAGTTCACTGGCTAAGGTCTGCAGCATATGCTTTTCTTACGTGGTAGGGTCGCTGGTTCTGCGCATCCTGGGTTTGAGACTAGGCAGTGGAAAAATATTACTAACATATCGTTTGGCTAAAAAAGGCTAAAAAGATATGTGAGTACTCTTTGGCTTTCCAGCTGCATTCCAAGTTTCGTCTCGGTCCTTGCATTGCTGTTTGGGTTACTGTTCAAGAACCCTCCCAGAAAGTCCCTTCTAATTAACACGTTTTAAACTACCCTTTATCAGATCATTATTCTGGGATCCATACGAGGGGGTAAATAACCAACAAGGGACTTAAACACCAGCTAGGTTATATCAAGAGAAGATCAAAGTACTTATCTTGATCTTCTCTTGGTTATATTCATTTTATAATCACTGCCAAGAAGGGATGAAAACATTGTTTTACTTACATCTTAAGTCTCTTTCTCTAGTGTGTTTTGTTTGGCCGCACAAATCTAGCGACTAAAGATTTAGTTACTTTCTTGGTTAACAAGAAGCTCAAGTGTAAAGTTGAGAAAGTCACGTGAGTCACAATACTCGAGTGACTCGTGTGACTACTATTGCAACGTTAGCAATCACTTATTAATCAAGAAAGCATTTAAAAATGTAACCGACAGATTATACATTACACAGAACAAGGTACCTTAACAGCAGAAGTGGTGAAGAAAATAGTCTGCGTTTGCTAGTCATCGAACCAGTCATGTAGGAACAGCGTTATTATTAGACGGTTTTGATTAGCCGCAAATTACGCTCAAATTTCGTTGATTTGAATAGCGACACAATCGAGCAAAAAGAAAAAACAAATGAACCCTAGATAGTAGCCAATAAAAATCGTCTGTTCTAATGACTAGCATTCGTACTTCTCCAGCAGGACTGGTCAGGTCACGAACAGACTGAAATTATTTAATTCGTACGGTGATTATATTATTATTCTCTGGTTGCCATTGTTTCTCGTTTATCGCACTGCAAGCTATTTTTACAGTTACGCTTTTCCCCACGAGTAAATTTCACTTATAAGGTAGCAGTGCTCGCCACAGCTAAATGACTGCTCGAAAACCAAATTCCCGGGCAGGAACCTGTTGTGATTTACCTACTCGCTTTGAGAGATCTTACTCAGGCGTAAACAATTTCGGGGTTGGTAATGGTTCTAAGGGAAAGGCCAGAAGGCACGTCCTCCGTCCTGTTTAGAGCAATAATTCTCCCCACTCACCCCTATTATAAGCAGTTCTTGATCCGTCGCTGCTTCGCCTGTGTTCGCAGTTACTCTGACGTCAGAATTCATATTCTATTCTATACTTTGGAAGAGAGGGCACCCCTCACTCCAATCCACCTTGTTATCAGACTCTACATGAAAACGCCAACAGGGATTTTTCAGCCATGTAATATCTCGAAAAGCATTAAGACCTGTCTGAGCGTCAGAGATACGGTACTGTGCGTAATTATATTATTACATTATTCATTATCATCATCATCATCATCATCATTATATATTATCAATATTATTGTTGCTGTTGCTGTTGTTGTTGTTGTTGTTGTTGTTGTTGTTGTTATTATTATCGGTTTCTGCCAAGCTAACTAATGTCAGCCCAGACTTTGCTTCAAACATGACTTTGCCTTGAGATTACGTACATGTAATAGTAAAGCTTCACTGTGTGCCTGCTTTTATCAGTTCCAGCGAGCCTTACCAATGTAAGTCGCGACCAGACTGTGCGTGAAGAGTCAAACATGCAGTTAATGTGTGAAGCAACTGGTAGACCAACACCAAACATCACCTGGACCAGAGTGCTGGAGGATGGTAGTAATGGTGAAGTACTGCACCAGGGTGTAACTTGGGATTTTTCAAACATCAGCAGAACTGGCGCTGGAACATACCGCTGTACAGCTTACAACGGATTTGGAAATCCAGTTGACTACCAAATTAAAGTAAATGTAATATGTAAGTATTTCACGTGTCCGAAACATTGTTTACAAACAGGAAGACTGTACCCTGGTTTAGCAATCAGCCAAGCACAGTTCATGTATTTAATGCAACCAATTTATCTGCGTCTTGCATTCATAGCATCAGAGACTCAGCTCGTCCTATTGGACGTCTTTATAACTTTTGATAAAACCTTTCGCGAAAAATCTAGCTTAAAAACGTTACATGCACGTGTAAGAGGTCCCTGAAATAAAAGAAAAAACCTATAAAAAATTCCCCCTGCAATCTTCCAATTCTGTTTCTAAGGACTCTCAGTATATTGTAGTTTTGACATTTGACTACAAGCAGCATTTAATGTAGGGGGAGGAAAAAAACGAAGTTATCGCAAAATAGCATAAATCAACGAAAATACCTCAACTATTTTGTTCAGAATCTGAATACTTGGGTTTTCTGGATACAATCGATATTCTTCTTGTTTAATAAAAAGACGAGTAATTTCGCAGTCACTACCTTTCGACCGTCGTTACTTTCGAACCGTCGCTACCGAAATATACAATGACATTTTATAGGCTTCTTTAGGAGGTTCCTCCCTTTGGACATTAACTGTTTCTCTAAGCCCACAGTTTTCCTCGAGCTTCGCTTTTAGACGATAGTTCACTTCTTCGCCCGGCAGAACAGATAATATCCGGGGACAAATATCGGAGCCTGTAATCCATCAAATATTTTCGCTCGCGCGCGGTTTGTTTAACGCGTTACGTGACTGAATATTTCCCAGCTAAAACTGGGAAATATCCGAGCGATATTCCCCAATTTTCAAGACCGCGCGTGTTGCGAAAAACATTTAAAGGATAATAAACACAATAGCCTCCGTTTGGCGCGAAAATATCCTAGGATATTTGTCCTTGGACATTAGCTCTTCTTCAAAGCTCACAGTTTCACTTCAAAAAACAGATTATGTCAGCATACAAATATCCGAGCATTTTCCCGCGCCAAATAGAGGCTATTGATTATATATTTTCGCGCCAAATAGGGAATATTGTTTATATGTTTGCGCGCCAAATAGAGGCTATGGTTCATTTAAAACTGGTGTTCTTAAACTGACTGCTGGAAAAGCTGTAACCATAGTTATAGTTAGGTTTGTCAGTTTTCATTCTCTAAGCCTCTGTCATTAATCTTGTAGATCCTGCCGAGATTGTTAAACTTGTAAGTGAACATGAAGTTGCAGCACAACAAAGTGTTTCACTTGACTGTCAAGCAGAAGGAAATCCTCAGCCTAGTTATACTTGGACACCATGTGATCCACAGCAAAGTGTGTGTCAGAAGAACGTGCTACGTTTTCAGTCCAGTGACAGAAGTGTCTACGCGTTCACCTGCAAAGTAACAAATAACCTGGGCAGTGATAAAAGAAGTATCGTTCTTTGTAAGTTAGTAAGAAAAAAAGTACTTTTTGTTTTGTATTATCATGTCCTCTCCTGTTTCTCCCTTTGCCCTTTAGGTTTTGTTGCATTGACTTGGCCAGCGCAGTAAATGTTTGCTTCTTACAATAGTTGACGTGGACTTTCTTAGTCTCACAATGACACACAAGAACCATCTATTTTTAAATTGGTGACAGGCTTAAAAGATGCAGCATTTAATTTACAACCAAGCTATAAATTGCTTTCATTGCAAAGTTAGGGAGCTGAAAATATTCAATATCTTTTTTAAATATATTATCAAATCAAAGTATTGCTTCAGCAAATTAAATTCTCAATTTCCTATTATCGTTATAGAAAAGACACTTATTGATTGTTAACTGTTTATATTAGTACAGATATGCTTTGATAGCTGAATTAGTAAGCTGGAGTAAGAAATTAGCCTTTCGCCGCAACCAGACCTCTTTCTACTGTAACTTCTTGTTATAGTTAGCAGATATTAATATGAAGGTTGTAGTGTTTTACTCTCTCCCTTCAAGAAACGACAACAACAACAATAGAAACGAAAAATGACTGAGGCAAGTGCCTCGGTTTTTCTGTTACTAGCTACGGTCCTGTGCTTGGATTGACCTGAGGGTCTAAAATTGTTTGCATGTATTTGGTTGTATACGAAAGGTACATTTTCTCTCGCTGACTGTTGTTTTATTAGTCATAGCAAGTGATGTAATCAACGTGACCCTGGTTATCACGAGTGAAGAGTACACTGATGGGGAATACAATCAACTATGGGAGAAACTCAGCAAAACGGTAGCTAACTTGTTTATGTAAGACACTTGAAGCTCCAAACCTTATAATGCTGTCACCCTTAGGAAATAGCAAGATTCAAGACCGTTGATACATAGTGAGTGGGCCTGTGAATTGGCATACAGGCCAGGCAGCAGCTGGCAGGCAGAGCGACAATTTGACACACAAATTAACTTTATCAGTCGGACAAATTGATGGACAGCTTGACCGAGGGACAGTTCGTAATCACATTTTGAATAGTTGGAATGCTTTGTAGTGAAAGTGACACTGTTAATTATAGAAACGAAGGAACGACGTTATCGATGTTGTGCTTTGTTACGCCAAGTTTTTTTACAAATTAAATTATTTGTCTTGGCAACTTTTTTAGCAGTTTTTAGCGGAAAGCGTTTTTTAATTATTTTTCTTTGGTAATTAATATTGAACATGTTCATTGAATTAGGTCTTTTGAAAATGTATAAGATAAATATTAACAACGGTTCATTTAAAATGTTCATTTCAGATAGACGAGGTCTTTGCTGGTAAACTGGGCTATGAAAGTGTGCAACTGAAAAGTATCAGGTATTCAAACAGTTTCAGATTGACTTCTTAACCTTCAAGAATTTTCCTTTGCACATACATTTTGGGCGGAAAACTTATAGGTCTTCTCGGCACGTCAGGAAGAGCGTGCGAAAACGAGTCTAAAATGTCCTACTACGAGAGGTCAGCGGCTGTAGATCGTAGACATTCGTAACGCTCCAATGCGCTATGTGTCTGCTAGTAAACTCGCATTTTTTCGACTCTTAATGTCATATAAACCAATAATAAACCAATACTAAACTGTAAAAGCAGTTATTTTCATTAAGAACTTAAGCAAATCTCGAGGTATTTTCGGCCTCGCTTCGTGAGATTTCTCCGAAATCTTCCAAAAAGTCACTGACCATCTTACACACCCGGTGACACAGTGGTGACTGGCTAAAGCCAGTAACCGCAAAACTCGAGCCACGGGTTTACAAACTTATCTGTTTATCCACTGGGACATGTTTACGGTCAAATAAAAATAAGTCCACTTTAGCATTTGTTTAAATGCTTCGTTTTGTAAGAGATTCGACCATCTGAAAATTTGTGAAAATAATTTCCCGTTATTCAGTTTGGTCACCAGATAAGTTTGTACTTATGGTTTTCCTTTTTCTTCCAAGGTGTGGAAGTGTTATTGTTGACCTGGCCCTGAAGTTCAGTTCAACTGTAACAGAAAGCGAAGTACTCTTTATACTTCGCGATGCTGCTAACAGTGGAGGGTTTCAAGATTTCAATGTGAGTGCCATAACAGATACACGAGACATTGGGGTAACATCCACCATGGCCACAACACCTACCAGCTCATCTGACAGTATGTTACCAAATCATTAACATTTTGTCCTGTGAATTTGTTAAAGTAATGTGATCTGTTTTTTAGATGCCTTAGCTAATTATTAAGTAGTCACGTGGCGATGCTTGTATTTTATGGTTAACTTTATTTTACGATTCGGCCAGCAAGTCGGATATGTGTATAAAAGTCTTCAAAAATGAGATCAGATAATGATGGCACTCTCATACTACATGAGCTTCATCTATTTTGTACTGTGAAGATATCTAGTGACTTTACAAAAAGTGTCAAGCACCAGGAAATTAATACATTTAAGTGCAGATGATTTTGTGTTTGCCAAGTTCGCACCAAAAGGAACTTAATACTTTGCTACACCTTGTAAATCTCGCTTAAAACAATAACCTACAGACAAACAGAAAGAAGGATTGATGGAAAAAAGGACAGAATGATGCCAAGTTCGGAAAGCTAGGCAGACAGACAGACAGACAGTAAGACATATTTGCCATGCTTAACACAAAGCATGCGAAATACGTTTGCTTTCAAAGAGATCTGATGACGTTTTTTATCATATTATAGTAACAGTTCAAGTATCCGGGGATTGGTCGGAGTTTCGTGATTCCTTTGCCTCTCAACGAGATCGGCAAAATATTATTTGGAATAATAAGGAAATTCGTATCGAAAAAAGACCAGTCTTCTACAAAAAGTATTTTGAGGCGGGAGTGATTCGTATCCAAGACCTACATTTTGATTTAACTATAAATGACGCACTCAGTCTGACAAGATAGCCAATATTAGTTATTTGCAATGGGCTGGCCTTCGCCATTCTATACCGTCCTTTTTAAAGAATATCATTTCCTGTCCATCTTTAGCTCCTCCATCCTTCTTTATTGACGACAACATCTTCGACGTCAGAAAAAAGAAATCAAAAGACTATTACTCACTTCTTGTTCGCAAAATAGCACAATTGCCTAATATCATAAACAAACTGCAGAACGATTTTAACTTTTCTATCGATCAGCTGAGACAAATCTTCAGTCTGCCACACTGTTGTTCTTGAGTCTTATGTGAAAGGATTTCAATTCAAAGTGCTCAACTCTATTCTGTACACTAATTCAAAATTACACAAAATAGGCTTTAAAACAGACGATCTATGTTCATTTTGCAAGGCAGAACCGGAAACTTTATACCACCTACTTTATCATTGCTCCTTTGTTAAACGATTCTGGAGTGAGTTTCAAGGTTACTGGCACCAAATCTCAAATCAGCAGGTTCATCTTTCCCTCCAAGATGTTTTATTTGGAATATTATCCAAACCATGCCCTTTACTCAACTTACTGAACTATTCTATAATCATTGGTAAACTACTTATATGGGACTGCAGAAGATGCCAAATTCAACCCACAATTCAAGGATTTCGTACTAAAATTGCCATCAAATATGAAACGGAAAGTAAGATCAAAAAGAAAGATTATTTTTAAAAAAGTGGGTACTAATCCCAAATTAATTTATGTATTATTTCTTTTTCTTTGTTAATCACGTAGATGGCGTTATTATTATTTGAACTTTTTGAACAGCATGACAACTGTAACTGTTGTTGTTGTTTTTTTTTCTCTTTTTCTTTCTTCTTTTTGCATTGTTAAAAGCACAAAGCTAATTAAAATATTCTCCCTTCTGTTGTATCTCTTAATTTTCAAGCTTTGTAGTATTGTTAGTATTAATTTTTGTGAGCAATGTAATCGCGTTTGTATATTTCATGTGAATATTCTATTAGTAAATAATCTCGGTACTGTTAGTTAATATATAAGTGTGTTCCTCATCATTGTATATTGTAGAGTTGTTATCGTAAGCTAATTATATATTTATTTTTGATTGTAAGTTAATTGTAGATATTTTATTCTTCTGTAAGTAACTTTAATGTAAGTAACGTATGTCATTGGTAAATAAAAAAAAAAAAAAGTATCCGGGGATTGTGCTTGCAGCTGCACCGTATTGGGAGTTGTGATCGGTATCCTTGTTGTCATAATCATTGCTCTTGTTGTCTACATCTTATGGCTTCACAAGAAAGGTAAACAATATTCTAAATATTCTCTATACCTTTTAACAATGACTGTCAGAAAACTTGTCTTGTTAATATATTGTCAGTTTCCGCTAAAGCTCCCACTTCAATCTAGCTACTATGGTTTTGGATGCTGAAAGAGCTGAAAGAGCTGAAAGAGCCCGATATATAGCAAAGAGCAAGAAAAAAAATCGTGTTTCTGGAACGAAGCCTAGTGACTCTAGGTCTGAATACGTCAGCAGAAACAAGAGAAAAACTTGTTCCCGGAAAGTAGCCTGGTATTCTGTCAACATTTGGTTTTTTACGTCAACGGAGACAAAGCAAAAACGTCTTTCCGGAACATAACCTTGTATTTCCGTGAACTTTTAGGTCTGATTACGTCGACGGAAATCTAAAAAATTCAGATTTCCGGAACGTTACCAAGTGTTTCCGCACATGTTAACACGAAGTTACGCTTGCGGAATCACTTATTTCCTTCAACTGAAACCTGAAGGAAACTTGTATAAAAGTGGAACGGTTCCGCTGTGACCGCAGCAACAGAAACACGAGTAAACGTCACCAAACCGCCAGCGGAAACGTGTGTTAACCGTTGTGTTTCCGCAACGGTTTCACATATTTCTACCACGTTTCCGTTTACGGATTCTTGATACTTCGTCCTGTGTATAGGATGTAGTTGCTAAAACAGTTAAATAACTAAACCAGACAACTGAGACACTAAGTGTTAATGCCAGGTATGGGAAGTTTTATGGTTTTTCGTTCTTGCCTTTAAGATTTTTACACCTTTTAAACTCTTCATCGGCAGTCGTTGCAACACTGATACCCAGCGTGGCCCGTAATGCCATGTTCAGTGACCTCTGGCATCAGTACGTTAAGCTTTTTTTTATTATTACTTCAAAGGGAGGGATAATGAAATGTCTTATCCATCTCTTTATCCTTTCTCCTCCCGACTTGATTATAATGTCAATCAATTCATTTTTCCCCCTTTTAGAGACTGTAACAAGGGATAGGTAAGCTTGTTATAACAGCACATTAGAATTTGTTTATTAACCGCGCGGCCATGGGCCGAGCGCGGTTCATGGTTTACCCGTGGTTTTTTTTTTTTTCGACTTCGGTGCGAGCAGACCCAAGCTTCCACTCGGCCAAATTTTGAGTCACGCAACCTGTGATGTTTACTCG
This sequence comes from Orbicella faveolata, assembly GCF_042242905.1. NCBI lineage: Eukaryota > Metazoa > Cnidaria > Anthozoa > Scleractinia > Merulinidae > Orbicella > Orbicella faveolata. The sequence goes on from NW_028301553.1 coordinate 23,263,702, forward strand.
CCAAAAGCTGTTGAAACAATAAATCTCATCTTTCGCGGGAATAAATTAAAAACCCAGCGCTCGTCAAAAATTATATTTTTTCACCAGAAATTTAGCTCGGAACATATACATATTTATATTTGTTTGAATCGTCGATGAAATGACCTTTTCCGGATATTTTTTCCTTCGGGGTCAACCGAAACCTCAGATTACAAAATCACGCCGAACCCACATGTTGCAAAAAAGTCTCTTCAAAACCCTGACTTCGAAGCGATATAACACTTCAGCGTTAATAGCTACCACACATCGGCAGGCGGTAAATCTATTCCTTAACAATCCAGCTTTATCGTGTTAAAATTTCAGCGAAATCGAACAAAACCAGAATTAATTCGAATTTTTTTGTGACCTCACTTCCCAGACTTGTCCTAACAAAGGAAGCAACGGTCGCCCATAGCAACCGAAAAACACCAACATAACAAAGCCGACGTTTCGGCCAAAAAACTCCACAATTATCGCCTGAGAGTTTAAACTTGAATGGGAACATCTTTTTCGAACCTTTTTCAACTGATTTAGACGGAAGACTGGCCTCGGCGGGCTACAAAAACGACAAAGAGAAAAAACAGAACAAGACAGCAGAACAAGCCGATAATATTTCATCGCGTGGCTTTCGACACGAAAACGAAAATACAGCTTACTTCTGGATAAATTCAGCCTTAGAAGCCAGCAACCGGTCCCAAATTACTTTCTGTATCCTTACAAATGTCCTGATTTCCATCTCCGAAAGATTTTGCCCCAATTTTGAGCAAATAAACATTTCGCCGGCGGCGACCGCCATTACGGTGGCTTGCATACTAAATTAGCTAACTTAACAAAATTCTCCCGAGGGGGGGGGGGATACGACAAATTTGGTGAGAATCAAAAGTAACGCCAATTTTCTGTCACGTTTTCAATCTGTGGTCACTGGAGTGACCAAAATCGATACATCGGTCGGGATAGGGTTTTTTTATGACTTGTGTGACTACTTTGCTAGCCCTTTACTCGTGGAAAACACCAATTAAATTTAATCATGACTTTTAAGAAAGAAAGCTGTTGTTAATAGTGTTATTATTGTGTCGTTGATATCGTTCATGCCCATACATATCCCGAAGAAAGTTCTAGATTAAGACCATTAAGTCATCGGAGATTTGTCAAAGGCTACCACTGATGGTGCAATAATACAGTTTGTGTTGATCAAGTGATGTGATGTCTACAGTAAGAAAAGAATCATCAATGACTGCTTTGGAATGTGCACTGCGTTCCGACGGTAGTGCTAAGCGAACAGTTAAATTTTAAAAGCGCGGTTATAAGATCTAACAGATCTTCTTGTTTCATTACTTGGGTCTTAACGCCGGTTTTGCTCAATAATTTCGCTATTTGAAATAAGCCACTTCATTGGAGAAATAAGACGTGGTGGCCTGGCGTTTAGTGTGCTAGACCCGGGTCGAGCGGTCTGGGTTCGAGCGCTGGCAGGGTCGTTGTGGTGTGTTCTTGGGAAAGACTAATTACTCCTATAGTGCCCCTCTTTACCCAGGAATATAATACTGACGAATAAAAAGTTGGGAGGTAACCCCGCGATAGCCTCGCAGAAGTAGCACAAAACTACAAGCTCATTCAAAAGTCGTTAGTCCTTTTGGAGTAATGAAGCCTTTCATTTCACAACATGTTAATTGAATTCTCACACTTAAACACCTTATGTTGGGATATCGATGTGGTACGAATTCATGACAGTGTATTTTGAAGGGCCATGTACTAAAGACTGGACTACCCTGGATGTGTATTTGAATGTGGATTTTCTTCATAAGAAAACTAATTTGTATTTGTTGGTTATTTTTTTAGGGTAAATCGAGCGGCACCTAATGAGGAAAGGGGCAAAATGCATGTAGGTCTTTACGTAATAGAAAATTCAAGAAGTCAATATAAAGTATTACACGAGCAGCCTTTTGCTTGACTGTAATTGGCCCTTTGATGGTAGGGGGTGGGGGAGGGGGGAGGGGGTGTGGAGGTCGGCGATGTTGAGGCTTTCAACCTGTCATTGATAGAGTATTAAAACCATGGCCGGCTATGGAACTTAAAGGATTTGTAGCACTTTGAAACATATTTCCTTTAAAGTCCGTAACATACAGAGATGACGTCATATGACTTTATTATTTCTGAACACACGCTATCTTTGAGCCATCGTGCATTGCATAAAGTATATTCTTACAAATAGTCCAAAACCGACAAAAAAAAAGGCATAGAACATCCAGAAGGTTAACGAATTTTAAGTATGACAGAATTTTAAGTATGACAGAATTTTAAGCATGACACAAAATACGTTTGCCATGGAAACATCAAGTTCCAAGACCAATAAAATGCGATACTTATTATTTTTCTTTTTTGCAGATAAATTTTAGGCAAGTCGTCAAATTTAAAGTTCATTGCTTAAGAGCAGCTTCGCCTAAATATCAACTAGACTTGGAAATAGCGAAAAAATCGAATTTCTTCAAACTCGCCCAGAATGAAGCCCTACGGGCACTAGCTACAAAAATATTGTTTTAAGTTCGATAAATCAAAAATTATTTTTTTACGTAATTTTTTCGTTCGATGCCCCAAATTGGCCAAAATCGATCGAAAATGAGCGGCATATTCAGAGGCTCGTAAACTCAAAAGTAAAAATCTTCATAACAAACTGATTGCACGTTGTATTTGTACTTCCTTTCTTGTATATTTAGAGCTAAACAGATCGCGATTTGATTAGAACTAAAATATTTGACGAATTTTCAAAGGTAACAACCCAAGACAGCTAAACAAGAGGTCTACATTTAGCCTATTTTCAAATGCTAAAAAGGCGTTCTGGTACACGGCTTTTCCCAAAACGACTTCTTTGGTCTGAAAGAGCATTGTTTCTTCTTCAAATTAGTGAAATAAAATTTTTGGGTAAATAAAATCGCGAGCGCTGAGATAGCGAACTAAATGCAGTACTTCTTCCTGAAAACGTGACCTTTGACCCAAGCGTAACGGAAACCGATTACTGCAAGAAAACCCGGAAGAAAAGCAAACGCTTCGTTATTTTGAAACATTTTCAAGTGATTTCTCGCCGAAACCATTATTGCAAGAAACTATTTCCAGATATGAAATCTTACAGGGTCAAAGAAGGAGCTAAAGGGCGCATTTTGACACAATAACTTTGTTTGCTGAGAATTGAAGTCAATGACCGTTAACGAATTCCAGTGAAATTTGCGAACTTGAACTATGTTAGCCGATACTTACCTGAATATTATATTTATAGCAGAACTGTCTTCTTGGATTAGCCTTCAAAAGATGCTGGATCCAGCTTTGGAAACCTCTAAAAGAAGAAATGGTTAATGTTCCGTGACCTGCCCGCTGCTATAAATTTCATGCACACGCCGACCGCATGTTTGTCGTAAAACTAACTGAACTCCACTGACAGTTTCCATAGGCAACCCCAAAATACACAATGCCGCAAAATGTAAAGTGAAATTGGCTGTCTTCGGGAACAGTTAGAAGCTAGAGTCACGTTCCATTGCCTTTAAAAAGTGCTTGATTTTACTTCGTTCACTCAGTAGTTACTGTCACGTTCGAATACTGTGTATCAGTCACGCCAAAACACTGCAGACCGTGCAGACTGAGTAAGTTTCCCATACAAAGTCTTTTGCACGTTTTTCTATTGAATCAAAAGTCACATACTGCGCTTGTGCTGCCTGTTGATAAATGACAAACTTTCAGATATATTGAACACCATTTTGTAACTAGCGCCAAAAAAAAAGAGTCAAAATTAAAGGCTCAAACAAGTCTGCACGGTTTGCAGTATTTTCGCGTGACCGATTTGCGGTATTCGAACGTGACAGTAAGAAATACTGCGTGAACAAAGTCGACACAAACAAATAAAATCAAGCACTTTTTAAAGGTAATGGATCTTGACTCTAGCTTCTAACTGTTCCCGAAGACAGCCAATTTCACTTTACATTTTGCGGCATTGTTTATTTTGGGGTTGCCTATGGAAACTGTCAGTGGAGTTCAGTTCGTTTTACGACAAACATGCGGTCGGCATGTGCATGGAATTTATAGCAGCGGGCAGGTCACGGAACATTAAACATTTGTTTCCAAATGTGGATCCAGCTTCTTTAGAAGGTTAATCCAAGAAGACGACTCTTCTATAAATCAGTATAAATATTCAGGTAAGTATCGGGTAACATAGTTCAAGTTCGCAAATTTCACTGGAATTCGTTAACGGTCATTGACTTCAATTCTCAGCAAACAAAGTTATTGTGTCAAAATGCGCTCTTTAGCTCCTTCTTTGACCCTGTAAGATTTCATATCTGGAAATAGTTTCTTGCAATAATGGTTTCGGAGAGATATCACTAAAAAATGTTTCAAAATAACGAAGCGTTTGCTTTTCTTCCGGGTTTTCTTGCAGTATTCGGTTTCGTTACGCTTGGGTCAAAGGTCACGTTTTCAGGAAGAAGTACTGCATTTAGTTCGCTATCTCAGCGCTCGCGATTTTATTTACCCAAAAATTTTATTTCACTAATTTGAAGAAGAAACAATGCTCTTTCAGACCAAAGAAGTCGTTTTGGGAAAAGCCGTGTACCAGAACGCCTTTTTAGCATTTGAAAATAGGCTAAATGTAGACCTCTTGTTTAGCTGTCTTGGGTCGTTAATTTAGAAAAATCATGAAATATTTTGGTTCTAATCAAATCGCGATCTGTTTAGCTCTAAATATACAAGAAAGGAAGTACAAATACAACGTGCAATCAGTTTGTTATGAAGATTTTTACTTTTGAGTTTACGAGCCTCTGAATATGCCGCTCATTTTCGATCGATTTTGGCCGATTTGGGACATCGAAACGAAAAAATTGCGCAGAAAAATAATTTTTGATTTATCGAACTTAAAACAATATTTTTGTAGCTAGTGCCCGTAGGGCTTCATTCTGGGCGAGTTTGAAGAAATTCGATTTTTTCGCTATTTCCAAGTCTAGTTGATATTTAGGCGAAGCTGCTCTTAAGTGCTTTTAAAGTTACAAGCGTTCAAAGTTTAAGGGGACTCTAAAGTTTTCATCACCCCTCAGGCGTGAATTAGTTATGCAGTTGACTCAGATCAACTTACATCTCGCTTTCAGAAAAAGTAATTTGTAAACGTCAAATGTGTGTTAATAATTTTTCACGCATTAGCCTCAAATGGAAATGGATAACATTGGACTGGACGAAGATCCCGCCAGGATTCAAAATTCTGGAGTTTCCTTTCAAAGCCAATACACGTCACTGAATCAGGCTTCTCGATTACAAAACGTATCAGAAGATAGAGGCAATAATGTTTCATCAAACGCTTCGCAAAGCAGCCAATACGCACTTCTTCATCCGTCGACACGCTCCTGGGAGGTTCCGAGAGAACATGTGACTCTAGAGAAGATAATTGGTAAAGGTGCGTTTGGTCAGGTTGCCAAGGGAAGAGCAGTAGATCTTCGAGGACGGCCTGGAAAGACACTAGTGGCCATTAAAAAATTAAGAGGTGTGAAATGCTTTAAAAATAGTAGTAAAACAGTGCCGAATGTGTTATGCTATTCTAATCGTCTATTTCTAGCTTGGAGTCTTGGCAGACTTTAAAATACTCATTATGCTAATGATTCGGTGCTAGTATTCCGTCACAGCAACATGGTTAGTGTGATATCGTGATATTGTTGATTTCATACTGATGTCAATTATTTTTAACTTTGTTTTCTAAGTCAGTTAAAATAAAAACAATTGTTCTAAATTGTTGTTGATGTAATGAGGGTTTGACCCCGAAAATTTGGCATATTCAAGTTAGCAGCTGCAAAACATCAATTTATAAATCATAAGTATTGAGTTTTAAGAATCTCATTTGGGATTATATTGCAGAGAATGCGCTCGAGACAGACAAGAGAGACTTGTTATCAGAACTTGAGATAATGAAACAGCTCAAGCCTCATCCTCATGTCATCAAGCTTCTGGGATGCGTCACTGAATCTGGTAAACGTTGGGATAAAACCCTTAAAGACACGCTGCTCAGTGTTTTGAAATCTCTCTTGACTCTATTCAATACCCTTACCTTTCTTGTTGTTGAGTCAACTAGATGAATCTATGAATGCGTTGCACTTACAATCACTTCAAAATAGAATAATTCTTCATTGCAGCTTCAGTGTGCCAGTGAAAATCAATTGGACCACTCCTTTGGCTATATATATCTTTGTCCAGATACGATCCCTATTATTGTTTAACATCACCAGTGTTTCTTTCTCCTCTCTGGTTTTCTTCTCAGAGCCTTTGTTAGTGCTGATAGAATATGTTCCATTTGGAGACCTACTAGGATATCTGAGAAAGAGCCGTGGACTGAATGACACTTATTACAAAGACCCGGATATCAAACCGAAAACAAGTCTGACGTCACAGCAGCTGATGATGTTTGCTTGGCAAATCGCTGATGGAATGTCTTATTTGTCATCCAAACGAGTATGTAATGTACTCATTTATTGGGCCTTTATGTTTTGCGCCCTTATTGGCCTATTGCGGATTTGCACGTTATTGCTGGAAGCGTCTCACTCTAACGGTTTCCACTATGCAATGCTGCGATGTTGTAGCGTTGGTCTGTAAGGAACTTAAAATCGGCTTGTGAATTTTTCGTAGAAGGAATTGACTAAGGTGTAAATATTTGCCCATAAAGAACTGTAATGATGATAGCCAGTTTTTATTCACATGACATGTACAGTCGAACCCCCACTAAGCGACCACCTATTAAACGGCCACCTCTATTAGGTGGCCAGTAATCAAAGTCTTGATGAGAGTTTTTCTATTGTTTTTAGCTCTATTAAGCGGCCAGCCCCCTCTAAGCAGCCATTTTCCAGAGGGTGGCTGTTTAATGGGGGTTGAACTGAAGTTACACTGATCGTCTCGCATAGCGGGAATTTTCTAGGGTGGAAAAAAGTTCCACCTTGTATCCAATTTTGCACTGTCACTGATCTTAAAAGATTGTACGGATGCACTCGGTTTCTTTCTTTTTTTAACGTCATATGATGTTAAAAGATTAAGGAAGGCGGTTCGCTCAAGACCTTACAAACTTTTTAATTGCAATATAACTTGTCGATTAAATAAACATGTACATGGATTTTAATTCACGTCGAAATGTTTGAATTCTAGTGGTTCGCGACATTTGATTTATTTGTTTTGTCTTCCACGTATCGAAATATCACCAATAAACTTCTGTTTCAGATTATCCACCGAGATCTGGCAGCTCGTAATGTGTTGGTTGGTGAAAAAGAAACATGTAAAGTGACAGACTTTGGAATGGCCAGAGATGTTCAAGACGACAATATTTACGAACGAAAATCAAAGGCAAGAGACAAGATAAAAAGTGCCAGAGATTTGTCTCTTCAAAACCCTTCGTGTGAACTGTTCGTGAGACAACTATCAGAGACAAAATGAAAATAATCCAACCGCAGATCAGTATTTATATATTTTAATTATTTTTCAAAGTCCGCTTTGCTCTGAAGAAGGGCTAACGCTCGAAACGTCAGCTTCATTAAGTCGCTATGGTGGTTAATTTACATTTTTTATTGCCCTGGCATATATCTCATTGTTACGCCCATTTTAACAATTTCAGTTTTGCTTTTGGAGAGGAAAAGAGTGAAAGAGATTACCTTTCTCCCAAGATTTTGAGCTAAGTGTCCTTTTGCAATCAGTGTCGTGATGTATATACTACAAGGGACCAGTCACTGCAACCTGTTCCCTCGTGTAAACTCTTAAAGAGACTAATCACAGGGACTATTCAGGTGGCTTGCAAAAGTTTATAATTTTACCGAGTAATGGGGTATGTAACAACAAACTCATATATCAAGCCACAGTACAGACCTTCTCGTCTGCTTTGTCTGCTAAAAAGTTCTGTTCTTTCTCTAGGGCCGTCTCCCTGTTAAGTGGACTGCAATGGAAGCACTGCTTTATGGGACATACTCGACAAAAAGCGATGTGTTAGTACATGTACCGTGGTTCAACGTTCTACATAAATATATGTTTTCCATATAATGGTTTACTCCAGGATTACCATATTACTTTACGTACTTGACTTATAATAATAGCAACTTCTCCTGCTCATCCATGATAAGACAGAAAAGATACACTGCACCAATTAATGTTAACTGATTGGACATGTCTCGGGTTGTTTGAAAGGTGGATAACACTATATCCAACGGACATATGACTATCCAGGAGATAGCGTGGTTTGGTTTGTCAAAACATATCCACTGGATAGCGATTTATTCGGTCGATAGCGTTATCCTGCCTTAGAACAACTAAGGCCAGACTGGTAGTGGTGAATTCGTCAAAGATTTTGTGCTCCAAGGATTGTTTGTTGTTATTATTTACATGTAAACAAGGATTTTTGTGCCTAAGACATAAGAGAAAGAACTTCAAAATCTTGTCATACACATGCACAAAAAATTATACTACTATTTACAACATCATCCCTTAGAAGGGCAGTAGTATAATAGCATCCAGGAAACAAGCCGAAGAACTTCCAATGCTTTTTGTTTTTAAGTAACAAGGTCTTTTTCACCATATCATAACTATTATTTAAACACTTATTTGTCTAACAGGTGGAGTTATGGAGTTCTCCTTTACGATATTTTCACGATAGGTAAGCTAGGTAGCGGCTTGCACCTTCGTAGTTTGTTTACTGCGCCTTTCCATAACACGTGACATCTGCTCAATCGAAGGTCACGTGCTTCGCTATCGACAGTCATCTTAGCGGTCCTTTCAGGGCACAGAAGCTAACTTCAATGTTTTCAAAAGTCATATCTGTGGGATGTGAGTGGTAGATTTCGATCCATATTGTTTGTTTCTTTTTTTCCAAAGTTCGTTGGTGGTCGTCGTAATTATGACTTACGGCAGCAAAAAACACTATCTTTAGTTAGGGTTTGAACTTCGCATGTTGTTGAATGGCGCAGAAATATATGTAATAAAGGAGGTTACAGTCAATTTGGTGGAGTAGCTATGTTGGGGTTCTCCGCTTAGAAGCTAGAGCGTCCGGGTTAAAGTTCCTTTCTGACCTTAGATGGAGTTTCTTTAACATAGAACCGAGTTCAACTCCTCGACCAAGTTTGTAAGATAACTAACTGATCTGCTTCCTCTCAAATAGCATTCATAACTTGTTATATTCTGTTTTCAATATTCTTTTCTAATGTGTGTTTTGTTGTCCCCGAATGGCCTCTCATTAGGAGAGGATACTTAATGATATTTTCAATAGCAACCATTCTACCTAAATTGCTGAAAAAAGAATTACAATTTTGAGTTTATTTTGGAAGAAATCGAGGTCTTGATGTCTTCTGAAAAATGTTCCCTTCCAGGTGGCTCACCATATCCACGGATGGATGGCAGAAAAACTGTACACTGGCTACAGCAAGGACACAGAATGTCGAAGCCACAACACGTGGATGAAAAATTGTAACCAGCTCTTCTTTTTCCTTTTATGTCAACATTATTGTTGAACATGAAATTAGTTGCAGTAGTTGCTTGAATTAGTCCTTAGACGCCTACCGGCAAGGAGACAAGATGATATGAGATGCTAAATAAATACTAAAATCAAGAAATTATTAATCTGAATTATCTAGTTTACCAAGAAGCCTAACTAAAACGTCAGCACCCAGCCCCCCGCCCCCTTCCCTCTTTGCCTCTTCCCCGTTCCCCTGAAAGAGATGCCAATCCATTTAAGTTTATCCACCCGGCATTTTTCTCTTTGGTCCAAAATTTCAACAATACAAAAGCCTTAAGGGCCGTAGCCATGGCTCGAACACAGACCACTAATAATCAACATTAGGCAACCACGCCTCCTAACGGATGTAACATCATGGCTTCTTAATTTATTCAATTTTAGATATGGAATAATGACGAAATGCTGGCAAGAAAACCCAGATGAAAGACCAACATTTACTGAACTGAGGATTGAACTCAAAGAAATGGAAAACCAACACAAAGTGAGCTACTGGGGGATTGATTTTCTATTGCCAAAATTAATTTAAGTTCTAAAACAACACTGGGAATGTTTATCAGGAGTTATAATGAACTAGCCCAGACGGCTGCCGTTTGGGTTTGGGTTTTTTTTTTTACAACGCGCTTAAGAAATCAAGTGAAAAGATTGAACAGAACTCATAGTAAGACTTGGTGATAGTTCTTTTCGTGGTAATTTTTGTTTGTGGAATTAACAGTACTGGATCCAGGGGGGGCGGGCTCGCCCCCCCCCCCCCCTTGTTTTGGGTAAAAGAGGAAAAAATCACAGAGGAAAGAAAAGCTGGCAGGGCAAGCAAAACAAAACCGCCCTCCCTCCCCGCCCTTAGCTCAAGGGCTGGATCCACCACTGGAATATACTGAAATTCAACGGGGATGCGAGGCAATTTTGGGTAACAACTAAAACATTGCCCAAAAGTACCTCTCTTTCAAGTGAATTATATTATGCATGATGCAAAATAAGAAACAATGTTCTGCGGCATTTTGTAATAACTACGCATTTTGTAATACCTTACGCATTTTGTAATAAAAGTTGCAGCATTTTGTAATTACCTGCAGTATTTGGTATTAAATGAAAACGACGCATTTTGTAATAAACGTCAGTCTACGCAATTTGTAATAACGTGGTGACGCAAATTGTAATAAGTCTCTTCACACGATAATTTCACCAAGCATACAGATTGGCTGGATTCCCTTCAACACTGGCTTAATATAGTTTGTCAAGTGCTCTTTTTTAGCAGATATTGGGAGCTAAACAACCCACATACTTCTATGTAAATCTATATTTTCAATAAGCATGTGGCATAATTTTAGTCTGAGAGGTGTATACATTTTGGAAAATGAAATTCTCAATTCCTTAAAAATTTCCTAAATCTTCATAATGGAGAATGGAATACCACCAGGTGAAATAGTTCCACCCATTGTCACGCAAATGTTGACGTTTTATTACTTTCTTTTTCGTGAACCTAACTTGATTCCAAGAATCGGACAAAAGTGAGAAAAAAGAACTTATCTAAAAAATCGCGTGCAGCTACTGTACAAATACCCATGCAGATACTGTACTCATATTCAGTTTAAAAAAATCCTGCAAAAATATAATAACTGATTTTCCATCAGGTTGATGTTGAAGGGAATCCAGCCAATCTGTATGCTTGGTGAAATTATCGTGTGAAGAGACTTATTACAATTTGCGTCACCACGTTATTACAAATTGCGTAGACTGACGTTTATTACAAAATGCTGCAGCTCTTATTATAAAATGCGTCGTTTGCATTTAATACAAAATACTGCAGGTAATTACAAAATGCTGCAACTTTTATTACAAAATACGTAAGGTATTACAAAATGCGTAGTTATTACAAAATGCCGCAGAACAAACGTCAACATTTGCGTGACAATGGGTGGAACTATTTCACCTGGTAGTATTCCATTCTCCATTATGAAGATTTAGGAAATTTTTAAGGAATTGAGAATTTCATTTTCCAAAATGTATACACCTCTCAGACTAAAATTATGCCACATGCTTATTGAAAATATAGATTTACATAGAAGTATGTGGGTTGTTTAGCTCCCAATATCTGCTAAAAAAGAGCACTTGACAAACTATATTAAGCCAGTGTTGAAGGGAATCCAGCCAATCTGTATGCTTGGTGAAATTATCGTGTGAAGAGACTTATTACAATTTGCGTCATCACGTTATTACAAATTGCGTAGACTAACGTTCATTACAAAATGCTGCAACACTTATTACAAAATGCGTCGTTTGTATTTAAAACAAAATACTGCAGGTAATTACAAAATGCTGCAACTTTTATTACAAAATGCGTAAGGTATTACAAAATGCGTAGTTATTACAAAATGCCGCAGAACAAACAATTACCGTGACGAGCTATCGTCTGTTGTTATTAGCTAGAGCTTAGCAAATAAAAAAAAATCAGATACTTTTCTTTCATACACGTAAATTAGGTGCCGTAAGGTAACACTGACAAACGTATCAAATGACCGACTACTCTTGTCATATTTTCTTCTCCGCAGAGGTTGATCAATATGGAAATGTATGACAAGCAGTTGTACGCAAACGTTGAAGATTTGGTCGTGTAAGAGAACTGACGGTCCTTTTCTAATAATAGTGTAGAAGACAGGACTGACTGACTGTATAGACATCATAACAGTTACTCCCATAAATCATCAGAATTAGTGTTGTGATGATACATTTTAGCTTTGGAATCTAGATTTTTTAAAAGATATGCATTTAGTTTGAAACCGTTTTTTTAGACTTACCCAAAATTTCCTCAGTAGAAAAAAAAAAAAAAAAAACCTGAATGGAATTATTTTATTGAGCTCGCGAAAGTAATATTCCGAGAAAGTAATATTCCGGGAGGCCCGTGAGGAGGCCGCACCAATCACTTCTGCTAGTGCCACAAAGCGAGCATTATTGTCTGAATGGTGTTGTGGTTCAAGCCCGACTAGTATACAGGCGGAGGATGTGAGTGAAATCACACCCATGGCATAATTTTTTCAAACTTTTATTCAGTAAAACATGCACTGGTTATGCAATGTTGTCGTGTGGTGTACCATGGAAAATCCCACGTGTCAATTTCTCTGTTTATACACAAGCCTTTAAGCGAGTTTGCACACCAAGAAAATACACGTGACAAGTGGGATATTCCATCGTATCCCACGATAAATTGTTGCATAATTATTTTATACCAAGCCGTGGAAAATACAGTGGCCAACCCAATTAATACAGCCCCCAATGGTAAGGTCGAGTGTAACATTGTTGAGTATTCAACGGCTTTTCTGTTTGGTGCAGATTGGCTGTATTTCCCATGGCATGGTGTAAATCATAAATATAAATACAGCTATGTACTAGATTTTTGCTGTATTTTAGCAGAGTAAAGTAACTATACTAAGCAGTAAGAATAGCTGTTAATTTAAACAGAAAGCTTTATTGTTGTGTTTTTGAAGTTTTTCTTTGAGTCAGTTTTACGTTGATTAAAATTTGTGGTTCATAGTCCGTCCTAAATGTGTTTTCCTAGTTTTTAAGTAAATTTCGATTATTGCATGAGAAGACAAAAAATCTGAGATACTGAACGTTTATTATGGCTTCAACTCTGTTCCTTAGTATAATTAAGGTAGACCTTAGTCCCTGTTGGTATGAACCGTCGGCGAATTCCTACTGTTATGTATTCCATTTTTACCATTTTTATTCCCCCATAAGGGAAAAGCGAATTACAACTGAATTATAAATTGATTGATTCATTGATTAAGCAACATCTTTTTCGGTTGATATTGGAAAAGATATCACTTTCCGACTAGCCAATAACCTATTGTGCAAGTATTGCACTAAAAATGAAAAGAAAAACGAAGACCGGATCACATTGGAAACCAAGGCGTGCAACATTGCTCTCTTAAGTTTGCCAACATCTAATAAGTAACAGGATATTCATGCATTTTTTTTTACTTATCTCTGTTATCTTTCCTGTGCGCTGCTCTAGCTTTGCATATTTCAGTTTCCCCGACATTTTGTGATGTCAATGCTTTGTTTTGAGAGTACTGTCGTAGAGCTCTCGTCTAGTGTAGACTAATGTTGCCTTCACTACACAATCAAACACACTCAAAGGTTGAGGCATAAGCGCATTGGTCAGCCGGGCCCCAGATAGAATGTCACAAGTTTCGCAACCGTCTCTTTTGACAAACGCACTAACCGTGAGGCTTCGCGTACTACGCTTGCACCCAGTTCTCTGTTCAGTGTCGGCAAAATATTAATTTTTTGTCAATACCGATTATCATAAATTAGCGATAAAAGAGAGTTAATGAACTCTCTTAATAAAAACGCCCATTCCATAGGACTTCATATCCAGGAATTAGAAATAGAAATCAAAAGGTGCCTGACCAAGCAATGAACCTTGCCCCAGCAAAGACACACCTAACAAAAATATGACAAATAAGATTCACAACCTCTTTTTTTGCAACTTTCTTTATTTATTTAATGACATGTTAAAATTTATATAATAATGATAATGATCTTAATAATTATTATTATTATTATTAACGTTATCATTATTATTATTATTACATCTAGCCGCTTTACGTATGTACAATACAAACAATATATTCCTAAAATAATCCTGTTATAAGGAAAGCATATCCTTTATTCCACATTTTTGCTTTTGCATCAGATACGTTGTCTTGGCGATAACGGTCACGTATAAACCTTTTCCAGTCGTCTAATTGTTAGAGTTTAATTTGACAATCTCCATAGAAACCCTGCCGTTTTTCTGTCATATTGGCAAGTGTAATTGTAGTGCTATATGGCGTTTTTATCGCGTTGAATGTCTCCATACTGGCCTCAAGAAAAAGTCACAAGGTGGCGTTTCGTTTTTTTTTTTTTTTTTGTTTTTTTTTTTTTATTTCTTTAGGCCTGAGAAGGAAATAAACCTCGTGGACGATACACGGAAAATAGATATCCGTGTATCTATCGATACACGGATATCTATTTTCTAGAAACAAGGGGTCGCTGTATTGTTATACTGAAGTAATAAAATTTCCCACCTTTAAGATGTAAAAAAACATTTTCATGTATATTAATACTCTCCATACTTTGGGTCAATTCTTTGTTTGGGTACGTCAGTATTCACACCTTGCTTTTTTTGAACACCGCTCTATTGGATGCTTTGCAAAAAAGTTGGGCGAAATTTTCAAGGATATTCTTCTTCTTGTAAGTCAAGAGCTAGGGTTTGTACCCTTTTTCAGAAACAAATTTTCAGGACTTTTCCAGGACACAGATTGATTTTTTCAGGACTCTCAAATTCAAATTAACCCTTTCACTTCCAAGATCTCAATGTTAATTCGCTGCATTTTTTTTTTTTTTTACCTTGAGTTTAACAGATTTCCGGAACTTTCCAGCACCAGTAGCCCTTTTCCAGGGTTTTCCAGGTTTTCCAGGACCCGTGTGAACCCTCAAAGCGCTTGTTTCGAGGGAATATACCACCGGACAACCTGCTGTTTGAGAGATTCGTGCAAATGAATATTAAGATACCTGTAAAAAATACAAATACTGACTGATAACGGTGCTTAAAACTCTCACTTAAAACTTGAATCTCTGCCGACCGCTGACTTAAAATTTGCAGGAGGCTAAGGCAGGTTATAATCTGTATATTGAGAAAATGTTCACATGAGAAGGATGAACGACGACAAATAACCAGATATATTGGTACGATATTTTCTAAAGCCTTGCTGAAGGCCTTCATTTGTAATTTGAGACAAAGAGACTGTTTTAAAATGTGAAAGCGGAACCGAAACTCACGTGGATCGTGTTTGTTAATGTTGGACATTGCCTCTTTTCTGGGCTGTTCCGAAAACGCGGAGTGCGGAGTGCGGAGTGCGGAGTCTAAAAAAAATAAAAAATAAAAAAAATAAATAAATAAAAAAAGAAATTTAGAAAAAAATAGAAATAAAAGGATTTAAAAGTGAATTAAAGGAATGATTTTAATTATCCCTTTAATTCACTTTTAAATTCTTTTATTTACGTATTTAAAAATACGTAAATAAGCTAGAAATAGAAATTTAAGAAATAAAAATAATAGTTATTTAAAAATTCGCACCGCCTGAGGTGGACTGTTCATATCACGTATATTTCATTCAGTCCATATGCTATATTCAACTCGCGATTTTCATAATTAACAGTTCACTTTTAGGAAAAAAAAAGTAAAGAACAGTCCAGTTTTGACCATATCTAGAAAATGTGAGAAATTACACCTTCGGTTTCCTTGGACAGTCGTGTTGCCTCGAAACAAACTCAAGCTTTGCTTTCCAAAAATAAACTACCCGTGTGAATTAAGCCTTGAACCATTCAACAACTTGTCAACTGCGCGTCCTAAAGTTCTCGCAATTTGATTGATGGAATTTAAATTACAAAAACCTTGAAAACTTTTTCAGCGCTGAAAAATAGTGAGATAAAAGAAAAATGTGGATTGAGAAATAAAGAAACAAATAAATGCACAGGTAAAGCTGCATTTCGAGAAAACAAATTCTAACAATAAAATATTTTCCCAAAAAAGCCATTTTAACTGGCAGCGCCACTTGTCTCGCCAATTCCACGTGCAACTGCGGCCATGTATGTTTTTTCTGTTGGAATTGAATATCTTCTCCGATCGAAAATTACTGATTTCAATTTGGAAATAAAGTAAGGTTAGTACACACTACATAAAGGCTTTTAACGCAAAGCAAAGAAAAAAAAAATTCGTAAAAGATGTCATTCACGCCGTGAAAATGATTTGTGTTTGAAAATAATCGAAACCGGGGAAACTAGGAATAAGTTAAGCCTCTTCCAGGCGTTCAGTTAGGCCCTCTTTACACGACCCCGAATTACTTTTTACCCCAGGTTGAATCACCGCATAGAGTGCTAAAAATATACACTTTACACAAAAAAATCCTAGAAAGTATAACGGAATATATGGTGGGAGGTCCTGATGTAGAAACCAAAAAAAAAAAAAAAAAAAAAAACCCGAAACAACATGGTTATTTGACTGAAAGTACCAACCCGGGTTAGCTTTCGGCCCACTGTTTACATGTAAGAACTGCAGAAATTTCAACCCTTCTCGCCGGGTCAACCCGAGTTTCGACATACCCGGCAAGGGGGGCTGACCCGCCTAGACTACTGATTTCATGTAAACGCTTATAAAAAACTGACTGCAAAAGGGTTACCCCCCGCGGTGATTCAACCTGGGGGAACCTGGGGTAAAAAGCAACCTGGGTTCGTGTAAAGAGGGCCTTAGTTGGGGCGCAGCGCAAAAAAACAGCGGGAAATCATATGGGAGAAACGCGGCGAGAGAAAGCGCTTCTCCTGTATTTTTTCGTTCGCCGTTTTTCGCGCTGAGCCCCAATTAACTGAACGCCGGCCTGGAAGAAGCTTAACTTATTCCTAGTTGCCAGTGTTTCAATTATTTTCAGACCCAAATCATTTTCACGGCGCGGATAGCATCTTTTTCTGAGGAATCTTTTTCTTTGTTTTGCGTTAAAAGCCTTCAAGTAGTGTGTACTATTTCCAAATTGAAATCAGTAATTTTTGATCGGAGAAGATATTAAATTCCAACAGAAAAAATACATGGCCGCAGTTGCACGTGGAATTGGCGAGACAAGTGGCGCTGCCAGTTAATGGCTTTTTTGGGAAAATATTTTTTTGTTAGAATTATTTTGTTTTCTCAAAGTGCAGCTTTACCTGTGTATTTATTTGTTTCTTTATTTCTCAATCCACTTTTTTTTTATCTTACTATTTTTCAGCGCTGAAAAGACTTTCAAGGTTTTTGTTTGAATTTCATCAATCAAATTGCGAGAACTTTAGGACACGCAGTTGACAAGTTGTTGAATGGTTCAAGGGTTAATTCACACAGGCAGTTTTGGAAAGCAAAGCTTGAGTTTGTTTCGAGGCAACACGACTTTCCAAGGAAACCGAAGGTGTAATTTGTCATATTTTCTAGATATGGTCAAAACTGGACTGTTCTTTACTTTTTTTTTTCCTAAAAGTGAACTGCTTATTATGAAAATCGCGAGTTGAATATAGCATTTGGACTGGAAATATACGCGATATGAACAGTCCACCTCAGGCGGCGTGAATGTTTTAATAATTATTATTTTTATTTCTCAAATTTCTATTTCTAGTTCATTTATGTATTTAATTATTCTTTTAATTCACGTTTAAATTCTTTATTTAATTTTTTTCAATTTCTTTTTTTTTCTTTTTTTTTTTCTTTTTAGACTCCACATTCCGCACTCCGCACTCCGCACTCCGCACTCCGCACTCCGCACTCCGCACTCCGCACTCCGCACTCCGCACTCCGCACTCCGCACTCCGCACTCCGCGCTCCGCACTCCGCACTCCGCACTCCGCACTCCTCGTTTTCGGATTTTGATTTTTGGCGACTGGGGACGTCGACACGGCAGAGCCAAAATACTCTTGACGACACCGAACGAGCCTGATATGGCACCGAAGAGTACCAAAAAAGGTACGATTAGGTATATTTACCCACACCCGAATCTGGCCACAAATCCGGGAACATCAGTGACTTGGCTACTACAAAATAATAGGACAATAGACACGGCTTTTGATTGTTTAATTGTGGATTTGGATTAAGTAATCGGGTTTAATCAAACCTGACACTGTCATTTCTTTTATGCGTGGCTGGTTTGAGTTACTATAGACCTTATTCATAAATGGCTGCCGATTTTTAAAATTCTTTTGTATACATTTAAACTAGCCCGAATAACTTCGCTTGAGAGTAAAAATCGTTTGGATTATTAACTAAAAAACGAGGTTAATTGGGCTAATTTTAATACTTACACAATAATTTTCAGTTCGCAGCCATTTATGTGTAGGGTCTATTCTGATAGCGAATTCAACAAAACTAAGAACAAGAAGCCGTCGTAACATTAGATTTAGCTTTCAAGGAGACATTTTCTTTTCAATAATGAAAATTTTAAGTTGTTTAAGACTGAAATAAGTTGTCAGGGCTGTGCTGTAGAGGCGTCCGGGTGCCACAGGCGAGCACCCAGGACTTCATGGTTAGGAACCTTTGGGCTCCTTATAATTTTTTTTCGACTTCAGCCTTGGTTGCATGAGGAAATTTCAGTTAAATACATTAAAATGCTTCTAAGGTTGGCTACTTCATATTTTTGATATTTCATTCCACTAATTCTTCACTTTCAAAGCACCACCATATTTACTGAAAAACAGCAAGCTCAGTTTAAATGACATTCAAATTTTTGTTCTGATATACACTATGCATTGTGGTTCCAAGCAATAAGACTTCGTTTTGCTTTTAAATACGAGAGTAAACCCTTCCTAGAGGGCAGTTTCATGGTTTGAAATATCTATTTAATCAACAGGATGGAGAACTCACCCAGCAGGAGGTAGGAACATATTCCTGATACCCATAATTCTCTGGTTTATTTTTATAACAACTGATCGAAACTGACTAACCGGTTTGTAAATAAACAAGACGATCTAAGATCGAAAGTCGGGCTGTAGCTAGACGTGCCACTAGCTACGAGTGTTGATCATTTGCGGTGCGCAGCGATTCTAAAAATAGCATGTACAGATGCATGTCCCAAAGAAATATCATTAAACCGTAATCATCACGAAAGCATTGCTTATTTTAACTGACCGATAGATGAAAGTGAAAGCCACGGTAATCGTAGTGAAGTTAATTTGAGTTGTGACGTCACTTACGTGTTTGAGGAGATTGAGGTCACTGTCTTTTTCTCTCACCCTGTTCGTGCGCTGCGGTTATTTCATGTGTACTACAGTCTGCACTTCTCGGAGTTCATAATAATATTGTCACCGAGTGAGGGTTTATAATAGCGTGGAAACCCTGTAATAAGTTCGCAATGGATGGTACTTCTAATAGTACACATGCACCTGAGGGCTGGCTTCTACCATATTCGTCTCTTGCATGAGAATCAAATATCTTCAAACTCCCATTATCAGTATGAGAGATACTGACATCAATACATTCTATTGTCAGAATAAATGAAGAACAGTTTTGCAACAAGACTGATTCGAAAGCCCCGTCTTTAGACATAATGTACTGATATCCCTCAATTATCGAATCACAGTGATGTAGAATACCAGTGCAGCTTTCACTGTAATTAATTAAGATGGTAAATTATTTTTCTCAGACATAGCGATCTCCAATTGACGATAATTCTGTCTGTATTGGATATACCCCTGCCCTGAACATTGTGACAGTGTTGAATACAATAATTGATTACCATCTCCATAATTTGCACCAGGTCATTACAGCTATGTATTCCCTTAATCTTATTATAAATCAAAGCGCTCAAACTCACAGCAACAAATTGTTTTCCAGCATCATCACCAAAGTACATAATATCACATTGAACATATGGTCCTAATGATTGATAGAGTAGGATTAATACTATGAAGAGGATCTGTTTCAATGTCACTACACAGAGTAGCACAATGACCTATGTGGCTCGCGTTCCTGAACACATTAGATGATGTATTACAGCTATACATATACAAAGATAGATATTTGCCCAAAGAATCTCTGCAACTCGATGATTTTCGATTCCGTGTTGACCGTGTAGAATGCCATTTCTTTCTCATCTTTTGTACAAACTTGAAACTGTCATTATTGCTCCTAATTCACGTCATCAAAACTAAAAATCGTAACCATTTAATAAATAAAGTCAAGAATCTGGGATATGCTAGACGATTGATAGATGAACAACCTCGCCAAGTGATTAGACTTCTGCAGTTTTTCATTCGCGCGTTATCCGGAGAATTTTATAGAGTGTTGGCGGCCGTAAAGTAAGACAAATATCTGTCATTGAGTTTTGCAATTGAAACGAAAAGTTATAACTCCAGAGTTCCGGCACGTTGAAATTGATACTTCTTCTGGTGCAAGAACAGCTGAGTTAGCAAGAACTAGAGCGATAACTCGTCCTTTGACCTACGCGAACGCCCTCTCGGGCCGCCATTTATTGTCACGTAACGCAAAAGCTTGGAAACAGGAAATACGAGGGTAAACCTATTGTCGCTCGCCCGACTAATAAAAAAAAACCCGTCAGTTTTAATGGATTTTCATTCTTAACCTAGATTCACCAGCCTCAATTAAGGAATAAAAGTGTCATGGAAGGTGACAGTGTGGAAGTGAACTGTAATGCAACTGCCATCCCTGATTCAACTGTTATCTGGGGCTGCTCGTCGGAAATTGTGAATAGAACCCCTGAGAGGTACAAAGACCATGTTTTATAGGCGTGGCTTGAAATGTTTTTCTCCCATAGTGAGTACCCATTCGAAAGCAACACATTAACTGACGTCACCGGTACGGCGAAAGTCCCCGCTGTGGGACCATTTGACGCCTAACATCCTAAGAGGTAGCAAATCCTCTTTTTAACCCCTAACAGTTACGACGAGCACCCCCGTCCATTTTACATGGGAGACCCCCCCCCCCCCCCTTAGGGCGTTTGAATAGTTTCCTAAAGGGTTTTCTTTACTGCAAAAGAAAACCGCTATTTAAAGATTATGGCCGAATTAAAATTGCTATTTGAATTATAAGGAAAGTTTTTTTTACGAAAATAACAAATAGGAGAATGAAAAGAATATGATACATAACAATTAAAAACAAATACTTAAGAATGACATGAACTCCGGGATGTATTTTCCACTTCCAAAAGTATGAAATACTGGAAGATCTTTCTGGTAGGTGCATAAATCGAATATTTCCTGAAGCCACATTACATGTGAATGTTGAAAATGAGGCGCTACGCGGTTTTGATAAGCACCAGCCTAATGGGTCACCAGACTCGAATGCAGAATTAACTGTACTTTACCTTAGAGTTTTCCTAACATAGAAAGCACACATAGAAAATATTATTTTTCGTTTTCTTTTCTTGTTGTAGGCACCAACTTGATAGGCCACAGGATTACAAATGCAGACTTTACCTTAATTACCTTTTTTATACAGACTCTTTCTTGTTCTTAGAACTTAATTTTTATCTTTAAAGCCTGTGATCGTGGAATCTTCAGTCGTGTGATTAATTTCTTATTATAGCGAAGGTTTCTCTGGACAGTATGTGGTCGATATTGGCCCTTAGTCTTTTCTGTACAGCTCGGTCCGTTATGCCAAGACCTCAAACCGATATTCTCCCAGTGTAGCCCTTACGCCTGGTTAATGAGTTATGCAACATTTGTTGAATTACAATTTGTGACAATCATCATGGTTGTTGCAACAAGTGTAGATAAATGACTACTACCAGCCTTGGTTAAGCTAGCTACTAACCTACAAGTTGTTAATAATGTAGATGTCAGGTTCTACATGACTTTACATTGCACACATGATGTCCTTCATATGCTAGCCATGCGAATAAATGTAAGGAGACAAGAAGAGCATATTTTTCTCTGAAGTAACTATTTATAGCGAGAGGTCATAATTGATCGTTTTGTTTAATTTCCTTGCAGATGGACCTGAAAATGTCATCTTTACCACAAATACAACAAGCAAAGTTTGTAGAGGAATTGTAATAAACTTCACATGCACTGCTGAAGCCAATCCACCAGTGCACACTTTTTCGTTGTATGAAAATGACACTGATTACAAACATGGGAATATCAGGAACTTGGATTAAAACGATAGATAATGCTTGCCAGCTTGTGTTCAGATGTGAGGCTAATAATTCTGTGCAGGGCACTGGAAAAGTTGAAAATTTACTGAGTATGTAAATAACATGTAATTAACATGTAAATAATCAAAAAGAGACTGTAAAGAACAATTTACATGATTTTTCCCCTTTTACATGTTTTGGAGGTTTCATGTAAAAAACATGTAAATATTTTAAGTGAAACATGTAAATGATGAAGAAAACACTGTAAATGTTTCAAAGCAAAGGGCTAAGATCATGTAAATAACATGTAGACTGTTCCTGCAAATACTGTAAATAGCCTGTAAATTTCTTGTGATTCAACCTGGAAACCCGTAAATAACATGTAAATTTAATACAGGGAGGCTGCCATAATACTGTAAATAACATGTAAATAAAAAAAGGTGAGGCTGTAAACAACATGCAAATAAAAAAAGGGAGGCTGTAAATAACATGGAAAATAAAAACAGGAACCTGTAAATAACGTGTAAATCAAAAAAGGGAGCCTGTAAATAACATGTAAATCGAAAAAGGGAGCCTGTAAATAACGTGTAAATCGAAAAAGGGAGTCTGTAAATAACATGGAAATCAAAAAAGGAGCCCATAAAGAACATGTAAATCGAAAAAGGGAGCCTGTAAATAACATGTAAATCAAAAAAGGGAGCCTGTAAATAACATGTAAATCGTAAAAGGGAACCTGTAAATAACATGTAAATCGAAGAAGGGAGCCTGTAAATAACATGTAAATCGAAGAAGGGAGCCTGTAAATAACATGTAAATCGAAAAAGGGAGCCTGTAAATAACACTTAAATCAAAAAAGGCAGCCTGTAAATAACATGGAAATCGAAAAAGGGAGCCTGTAAATAGCATGTAAATGGAAAAAGAGAGCCTGTAAATAACATGGAAATCGAAAAAGGGACCCTGTAAATAACATGTAAATTGAAAAGGGGAGCCTGTAAATAACCTGTAAATTGAAAAAGGGAGCCTCCAAATAACCTGTAAATTGAAAAAGGGAGCCTGTAAATAACCTGGAAATGGAAAAAGGGAGCCTGTAAATAACATAGAAATCGAAAAAGGGAGGCAGAAACCCTGTACGATAAATGACTTGTAAATAATAACTTGAAGAAAAATGCATGGAATGTACTGTTTTATTGTAATCAAATCTGTTGACCTCAATTATAATAGTAGAAAATATGCAAATTTATACAGAATCAGAAATTTATTGCAATCAGAACAAGCTCAGTAAAATTCAAATAGTTTTTATATGCCATGAATAAGGTTTACAATGTATACATTGCAACAAATAAAACATGTTTTCTTTTCTATCTATCCATAACAAGATGACTTAAATGTAATTTTGTGCATGGCCAAAATATTTTAAATTACCATGACTGAGCTCCTTTAACCGAATTCAAGCACTTTTCAAGAAGACTACCAAAATTCAAGACCTTTTCAAGATTGTGTGAAACCATGTCATATTCAGCTCTATTTAATTCATAAATAATAAAATGATTAAGAACTATACTGTTGTCAGCTACAACTAGTAAAAATTTTGCAATTTAGGTGTATTACTAAATGAAAATTGTTTGCGAATGGGTACCTGTCTTAAATATATACTAAATCCACAAAGTCAAATGTAACATGATGATAATAACTTCGTCACAAAATGAATGAATAAACTGTTTTTCCTCACTAAGTAATTAATGTAGGATTAAATTAGCCTTAATAATTGTTATGAAAAATGGGGGAGGCACGATGGCCTCGTAGTTACATGTAGTGCGCTCAACTCCTGATCCAGCGATCCGGGTTCAAGCCCTAGGCGGGTACATTCTGTTATGTTGTTGGGCAACACACTTTACTCTCAGTGCCTCTCCACCCAGGTGTATAAGTGGGTACCAGCCAATTTAACGGTGGGATAACCCTGCAATGGACTGGCATCTCATCCAGGGGGAGTAGATATAGTCCTAGTTGCTTCCTGCTACAGAAAGCGGGATAAGCTCCAGCCTGTTGGGCCACGTGGCTCGTATGCAGACTTTACCTTTACCTTATTATGAGAATTACTGTAATGTAAGTGTGAAGTATTGATCAACTTTTTTCATAGAGTGAATTATTCTTTTGAAATAACAGAAAAAGGGAGAAAAAACATTTACCACAAGATAGAGATTGACATTCATAAAAACATTCATGCCAAAGGAATACTACATTGCATAACATAAAACAAGGCTTCTGACATCTTTTAGGCTATGTTTACAAAGTCACAGTTTCCTTCTTTTTCCAAAACTGTACGGAATCCAAACAGTATGTAAACATTTTGGACCCCTGACAAAACATTCACTGTAAACAATATTCAAAATTTTACTTTTTCTTTTTGTGATAAAAAAAACTGTCCTGTAAAAAAAAGTTCATAGGGGCCTGTTGAAATTGAAAGGCCTATCTAGTACAATAGTTCCCATAACACATCATAAGTTAATAAATTATTGTTCTGGTACTACATGTATGTAAACATAGCCTTTTCTTTTTATGATGAAATCTTATAGCTGCTGTATTGAACAATAAGTATCAACCTAGCAATCTAAGATATTTAAATTTGATGCTAATTCACTAACACAGGTACAGTGTAGGTGATACTTCAAAGCATTAAAAAATGTTTAAAGTGGTTGAATTTATACCAGAAAGCTGCCAGAGCATATCAAAGTGTTGAAGGTCACCATGTTAGACTGTAATGCACCAGGGGCCCATTTCTCGAAGGTCCCAAAAAGTTTTCGCACCCAGAAAGCCATACCAAAATCTGAAATCTTATGCTTACAGAGCTGTTTTAATAGCTTATTCTCAATAGGAACAGCGGTTTCCTTCACACAAGAAGTTTCAGGCATATACAGCTCTTAGTTTTTAGACACAGCTCAATTAAAGATGGCTTTGTGGGCCCGAAAAGTTTCCAGGGCCTTCAAGAAATGGGCCTTGGACCCCTTATAGAGTCAAAAGTACTGTAGACTTCTCAGTGGCTGATTTTTTCCTGATCAAGCATCAATGCCAAGGAGTATGCATGTATTGACCACTCTCAATTTCACTTCATCCTAAAAGTAACATAAAACATTTCGTTAAATAAGATAAGTTATGTCTGAGTATGAATCTGCAAATTCTGTGTATGATATCAATCAGCGAATTTTACACTGGAGTTATTATTTTGTTTCTTATCATTCCAATATATACTGTGTCCTTTGAAATCGGACTGTAGCCGGTCATGTTGACTGGCCAAAGTAATTTTAGCTCGGTCACGTCTCGTTTCTGACCAGTCAGGATATTTACGCAAAAATCAAGTACATGTAATGTGAGCCAAATTAAACCCACAAATATAGTTTGTTTGTTCCAGTCACTGCTAGACCGTTTAAAAATTGGCTTAATATTTTTCCGAACAGATTTAACCCCAGTCACTCGAATGGCATTCCTATCGATCTTGAATGCATGACAAACAGCAAGCGAATGGTCTTTAGCCGTTTGAACAGATACATGTATGCATTGGTGTATGTTTTCATTAGAGGTCATAATAAAAAAGAGATTAAAAACTCTCAGATTTACAGTTGGGGATTTGATTGTTTATTCAAGAATGAACAACGTGACCGTCTCAACATGACATGACTGGTCAACATGACCGGCGAGTGAAGTTTTTGGCCAGTCAAGTCACCATTCTGGCCAGACATTGCCCGTTGACCGGCCATTATTTTGAGCCCTGAATATTTATCAATCAAACAGATCTTACATCTACATCTGTAGCTACTGTGTGACAAAAACTTTGCATCTCTGATTGGAAGGCACTGAATGTCAGAGGATGTAGAAGAACTAAACTCAAAATGTGTGGCAGTAAATATTCAATGTTCACTATCTTCTACATTCTAATATTCATGCACAATAAATCAAACTCCTATCAAACAATGTTTAAATAATAAGTCAAGTTATTTACAGACACAATTTGATTGTTTCTTACGTGCACTTATGCTCTATTGGTGGACAAAGGTACAGATGATGTCATAAATGTTTGTTTTTGTTTCTGTTATGTATTACGAAGCAGATAGATTCTATGTTGTCACGCATCTGTTCAGAAATAGATCACAGAAGACATCGAAATGTGGTAAGAACATCAGTGACACATGCCTGAAAAATTCACAGATTCTGTGACACACTCTGGTAATGGCTTATGTGAATATTTTTTGTTTTTACCACATTTTGGTGTTATCTGTGATCTACTCAGGGCAGGAAAAACCCAGGTCTGATTTCCTCAGCCAAGTAAATTTTGCTCTTGGACAAGTGAAAATAGAAGTTTAGTGGCCCGGTAGGCAAGTGAAATTACAATGTAGCCTCAGTTGTCTTGTGAGTCTGACTAAAAATGCCAGCTTGAGAAATGATCATTTCCAGTCATTCCATTTCAAAACTTAAGACCTAAAGATTAGTTAATTATTAGGTTGAAAGCAAGAATTTATAGTTAGGAATCCAAGCGTACTTCATTCGCATTTGTCCTCTGATTTCCTCACTGGCCACCACACTGGCAACTAATATTTAAATGGGGGCAAGTGAAAACTGAAATTGACTGGCCCACTGGGCAAGTGACTTACAATTTTTTTTCCTGCCCTGCTACAGATGAATGAACAGATGCATGACACATGAAACCTACATGTATTTGGTAAAAGCCCACTTTCGTCCAAGTAAAATGTACAGCTGTGACAGGGCTCTAAAGTGCTGTCTGGTCATCCCAGGGTGAGGCAATCGATTGAAATTGATCCATAAATTGATATAAATCAATAAATTGAAATTAATGTAAGTGTTATCAGTGCTATCAATCAACTGAAAGAAATTCATACTCACATGCTAGAGAAGTTTCAAGTTATTGATTTGATTTTACCAAATTTATCAGTCATTAGAGAATCAATTGAAAGTTGGCCTCTCTTTGTTAGTTCACATAAACTGTAGAAAAATTGTGTCCCTCAACACAATGTTTGATTGTAACTTTTTTATGTAGATTTCAAAGGCACTACCAAAGACCCCCAAAACATAGTTCCCGATACATGTATGCCAACAAAATATTCTGTTTACAAGATACAATGTTATGTTTTTATGCAATTGTATTCATGATTTCATATTTCACTTTATATCTTTCTTATTAAATGTTGCTTAAAAGATAAGCTAGTATCAGCAAAATTGATAATGCTTATTGAAAATTTGATCACAATCGATTACTCATGACGAATCCTTTTATTGATTTCTGATATCATTGACTAATTTCTATTGATTGTTATGAAATAATCGATTGATTATACTGTGTCGTCCAAGACAAGTACATTTTCCTGCCTGGGCAAGTTACTCTTCCTTTTTTTTTTTTTTTCAAGTCCTGTGTAGTTTTCATGACAGTTTGAGGTACATGTATACCTCTTTATAAAGTATCGTAGTGTTTTTTTTGTGAAAGAAAATTTCACAACATTTAACTTACTATTAGCACCAGTGGGTGCAATGTCCACGTACAGTTGTGTAGCATATTGTAACTTGCATGTAGGTACAACTGTAGACACTTGAGTAACTTCAGAATACTTACATTAGCATAAGAGAAATTTCTCTGCTGAAGATGGCACATTACATTTTAGCTTACTAGCATTCACATCAGAAGGCAACATAACCTTACAAGAGAATGCATCAGAAGGAATCATAAGGTGCGTATAAGCCAATAACAAATGTCGCATGCTCTTACTCGGTTATCGAGAACAGATAATAACAGATCATAAAGCTCTTTATGCACGGCTGGTAAACATCAACAAAGTCGATGCCACAAGCAATGTAACCTCTCCTTGATAATGACACATTCACAACCAAAGGCAAAACGAAATGTATACGTATTTTGACGTTACTTAACTCTACTCGTTCAATTTATGCAAAACTTGCTCACCTCTTGTTGTTGTTGTTGCCTGTAATCGCTATCTTCAGCTTCTGGGTAACGGAAAACTTTGCCTTGAAACCGTGCACGATGACGAAGCGAAGGTAGAGTGGATTTTGGCCTGTTAAAACAGAGCTCGAGTTCGATGCAAGTTCCAACGAACTGCCAAACATGGCGGGAGAACCGAGAGGACCTGGTACCTAACATGAAGACCGCTGATTCCTGTTTGTTGGAGATCGGGCACTCACAAGGCTGGTATGCTCTTACAAAGGGACTGGGATAACAGTGACGGCAATGAAAGCACAGAACGGTAGAAATCACCAAAAAAAGACAAAATGTCATTTTGGGTTACCGAAAAAAAGTCAGCTATCATTTTCGGAAAGGCGATAAGTCCTAACGTTTTCGGGAAATGGACAAAAAAGCCCTAATAAGTACGAGAATACTCAAGCTCCTCTAGAATAACCGAACAGATAATTTTTTTTTTTTTTTTTGCGCAACCTAAAATTAACCTACAGAGCTTTGAAAGTACACCAGATAGCCTAAAACAGCGTTTCAAAGCATTCGAGAGAAAACGGTCGTTGGGCCGGCCGTGTCCCTTACGGTTCCCTGCCTAACCTAACTCGCGTCAGTTCAAACTCGGTTACCAGGGCTCTTTCCGTCTTGAACTCACACAACACGTGACGCTTTCATGGTCCTTCATGAGTAAATACGTACGTGTCCGAGAATTAATTTTTCTCTTCTCTAGAGACGTAAGCTTGGGACGCCTGCATGTGCAGTAACAATTCTAGCTTTATTTTGTCGTTGTGGATGCGCGGAAAGTTCACAAAAAGACAGCTTAGTGCGGTGTCGATCAACGCAGCGATTTAGTTTGGTGCATACCTTCTAACCCAACTTCAATTTAAAAGACTGAAAGTCCGCGAATCGATCGATTTTCGGTATCAGTGACTCCTGGACGGTTTATTAACTTTTATTAATAATCTCTTTTTCTCAATACATCGCGCTCGTTTTAATATTTTATCCTAATTTTTGTTTTTTTTGAAAATGTTACCTGAAGGGCCCATTAACCGATTTATGCTCGCCCTCGCGCGCGTTGCTCAGGAGGTGAAATTTTAATTCCGGTCACTTACGTCAGCCTGACCGCGGAAAATAAAAACTCAATAACTTGCAAATTCACTTACATTTTAGATGTTTTTCTTTGTTTTTCACAAAATGCAAAGTAAAAAAAGTACAAGCAAAGACAAAATAAGAGAAGGACAGAAAAACAAGAGCAATAGAAAGAGAAAAACTAACTCCATGTGGCTTTGCTAGATCTTACGTAAGTGCACTGGTAGTGTAAATTGCGGAGGCGCTGATAGAGTAACTTCCAATATATATCGGGCGCACTTCCGGTTTCTTTAAATGCTAAAGGAGACGCGGTTTTTCATTTAGTAATATAAGCACAATACCGCTGGACACTAGCCTGCGCTGATGCTTTGATGATGAATTTTAAAATAACAGCAGTAGCAGCTTAAACGATAAAATTGTGGCCGTCTTCATCTTAATTTAAAGTCTAAGATTGCTGAATGCTGCGCCGGAGCCGATGACAGGACGGAAAACGCGTGCACTGTAAGTACCTACCGTTGTCCCATACAAAGCCTTAGGAAACTTTCCTAAGGCTTTGTATGGGCTTTTATCTGGAACTATTTGGTAGCCCTCCAGGTTGCTCCATTATGCTTACCGCAAGGCGTCATAATCTCGCCGCTTTGTGACAGAAATGTTGTTGAACTAAAAGTGAACCAGAACACCAACAGACCTATCAGATGAAGGAATGTTACGCATCAATGACACGTCATCGATCGCTTGTCAAACTTTGTCAATGAACATGACTTCCTCTTACGTAATCGGCTCAATGGATGTACTATTATTATACCACTGGTAAGGGAATAATTAAATAAATCCGATCTTAGAAGCCTGCGGCAGGTCGGATGATATTGGAACGCGTGGAAAATGTATTTTAAATTTAAAAAAAAAAAAAAGCTTCCCGGTTAATTTTTATCGTTTTATCGCGTTCAGATAGGCCGCTGTCCATTAGAATTTTCCACAACATTATTGAAACGCGGACACACACTTAGCAATAGGGAAATCGAGTACCGAAGGCGATCGCCGACAAAAAGCGCGCGCTTGAAAAAGTAACAATTGCACGTCAAATTCGTGAAAATACAATCGAAGAAAAACGCAGGATGCGGCATCAAAGAAAGAAACGCAAACGACTGACAAGGACAGCAAGGGAAAGGGAGAACAGAGAAATGCGAATTTAAAAGAAAAGAGATGCAAATTCTCGCGCTAAGGAATTGGCGCGAATTTACTATGGCAAATGGAAAGCATTAGGCGAACAGAATAAAAAGACCCTGGACAAAACCAAAATAAGTCTGTTAGCGTCAAAATAGAATATAATAGGTATCGGAAAATGAGCAGTTGGTTACAAATCAAAGGAGACCTATGGCCAAACTCGTGTATTAGGTAATCTAGAGATGAAACATATTGGTGCAAAACAAGGACTGGTAAAGGCTAAGGGTTCTTGGGTCACGGAGGACACTCCACCCAGCAAATCATAGAGTATTCTCCCCCCTCTTCTATTCAATAGCTGTTTCGTTCATTAAAAGTTGTTCGTTTCGCTCATATAAGCTCATTAAGGTCGAGTAATAAGACACATTCTCATCAAAGCTTACCACATTAGCTTTTCAGGCCACTTTCCAGCAAACAAATGCACATCTCCTGGTCATTTTGAACGCCTGGACGACTCAATGCTCCTGAAATTCAGCCTTCAAGTTGGCCATAGTACTAATTCGAACATTCGAAGTCAACTCCACTTCGATTTAGCGAAACACCTATTATTAATAGTCGTGTAAAAGCTACAAAATCATCAATATTCGGGCTGGCACGATGCACGCATTGAGTAGTAGGCTCACAGTGACTGCACGGTTACTATTCCAGTATGGCGTCGGGCTCGGTTACTATTCCAATATGGCGTCGGGCGCGGTTACTATTCCAACATGGCGTCGGGCCGACTAATTACGAGCAGTGTCTAGACCTGAGTGAGTGTAAGAGTGTGTGAGTGTGTGAGTGTGTGAGTGTGTGAGTGAGTGAGTGAGTGAGTGAGTGAGTGAGTGAGTGACATATCTGCATATCGGAGTCCCCGCAACAAACACGTTTCTACGCTTCGCGTATCCACGAGTTTAAAAACGATATAACCGAATTGAAGCTCAACATAAACATAACTAGCATGATCTTGCATTGTACACAACGTCCCGGGGTGTGACTTCAACATAAACTCATAGGGGGAAGGAGAGTGCGGCCCTCGAAATTCGTCTCCTTTTTATGATGAAATTGAAAAAAAACTGCTATCATTTTCATAAAATAAGGCAGGGAATTTGCCACATTCTGAAATGAATAAGCGGGAGTTCATTCATCTTTGTTTGTCAGGCAGACAGGCAAAACTTTCGACTGAAAAGGACAGTTATTGAACTTTGAGCATTTTCCCTTCGGTTTTAATTTCCTGTGTAGTGTGAATCTTGCCCTACCAGGGCTACCACAGATCTAGAAAATGGCCAGGGAAAGAAATTTCAAGGTCAGAGAAAAGTCAGTGAAATTGAAGTCCTTACACTACTGAGCTGGAAGAAATATTTCAGATCTCAACAATGTCTTAATGAAGAGGGCAAAAACTGCTGCTCAAAGGCTGAAAGGGCAGGCTAGACATTTTGTGTCTATTTGGTCAAGGAAATTTTATTTTTATCGTGGATAGGTCAGTGTAGGTCAGTGCCTTGAGAGTCAGGGAATTTTGGAAAGTTCTGTTTGTGGCAACCATGCCAACCCTCTGTGTGTCTCTCTTCATATTAAATAGTATGAGCTGTTTTCAGAAACTCACTGTCAAATTTTATGGTATATTTTTCTGTAATAATAACTAATTATTATCATTGGCTTTCCATTGTTAGTCTTTGACCTAAGCTACAAAGTCTCAAGGTCAATTTTTTGACCAACTGGAGGTAAAACTAATTATAACTTGCTTGCACATCTAAAAATAAACAAAGCTGAAACTTGGTGGGTTACCTTCGGAACCCATCTGTTCTGTTTTCTAAATTCCCTGTGACCAGTCCCTTCGTTTGAACTCTTAAGGGGACTAGTTGCAGGGACTAGTCCCCTCGTGTGGGCCGACCTTTAGGAATAAGTGCAGCATTGCACACCTTCTTCACACTAGTGCCATGGTGCACATGTAAACAAAGCTCATACAGCTTGATGAAGCGCAAAAGAAATAATTACGCAGCTTAATATTCTGCCCATCAGAGCTGGTGCATGATACAGTTCTTTGGGTGTGTTTCTACATGACCAAATGATCCGCTTCGACCTGTTTTAAGACTTATCTGCATCTATGGTACCGTCTATCTAGTGTATAGATGTAGTACTTTTAAATGAGTTCAGAGGATTTATTCATTTGATCATTATCATCTGCCACGCAAGGGGTCCCACTGCATAAAGGAACTATTGTTTGTGCATGAAACAAAAGCACACCTCTAGTACATATTTTGGATGATGCGTATCAGTTGGTCCTTTATATTTCTCTTCTCAGATAATCCCCCTTCATCTGGTGTTCTTCAGATCTTATGACAATTATATGGCAGTGAAATAGATTACAACACCACGCATATCAATCGTGTCTACTAATAACATTTGCAAATAAGAAGAAAAGAATGTTAACTTTTGAAACCTGTTGCTATGTTTGTCGGGCTGAGGTCGATAATGACGGTACAAATACTCTGAGCCAATAAAGAGGAAAGATTGATTTCTTGAATATGGAACAAAATTTAAGCATCTATACTTGTGGCAAAACTTTATAGAAAAGGCAAAAACTGAAATGCCAGTAGAATGGAGATGTCCGTTTCATAGAAGTAATTTTTTTTTATTAATCCTTGAACTGTGTTTCCTACTACATTAGTGATCACTGTGAGATCTAGCATGATGTAAATGTAGGCAAAAATGGTATACTGAATTATTTGAGCCTAAGCCTTCTTGGGGTTGTAAGGTTTGGAAAGAAAGGAAGAACAAGAAAATAATCAATAATAGAGAAATTGCGTATATGCAAGATAACACTTTGTTTGCATTGTTACAACAGGAAATCAGTATTCCTGTTGTTAAGATGTCACATCTTTTATCAGCAGGACTGCCAAGATGACTCATCTTTTGTCAGTTTCTGCTTGCTGTTGTCACAATAACTCTTGCATTCTACTAGCAAAGGCCAAAAATTACCTTTAAGATGAAACAACAAGGCTATGGCTCAAGAAACTTTGTATTAGGACACTGCCAGCTTGAATCTAGAAGTCGGCATTTAGATTTTGAGTTTAAGCAGAGACTCTTCCTTTTTCTAAAATTTAATAAGATCTATTCGCAAGAATAGATTATAGGATTATAAGAATCATTTCAGACAGTTTTGTTTCAACCATGAACCTGAAGTGAAGGGAATGTTTTTATTTACAATTTACAGAACGAAACAGTTGATAAACTCTCTCTCTCTCTCTCTCTCTCTCTCTCTCTCTCTCTCTCTCTCTCTCTCTCTCTCTCTCTCTCTCTCTCTCTCTCTCTCTTTTTATTCACACAAGACTTGGCTGATTTAGCTGCTTCCCCGTTTTTTTTGTTTTTTTTTTTATCAGCAGCTCCTTTTCCGAGGTGTCGATTTCTGAATTTTAGCAAACGTCCTGAATGTTTGGGGAGACACTGCTTGCTACTTTTGACCACTTTGTTTTGGTGTCATCGGAGACGCATTTTCTACATTTAGTGATGATGAATTCTAGGAGAGCTTACGAGCTACGCGAGGCCGGGGTTGACCTCTTGAGGGTATCGTTGCTGGATCTGGAAACGGAGTGCCACGTGAGATCTCTTCATGTTGAAGAGACAACGCACCAAAATCAAGGTCGTTTAGAAATGTTTTGAGAAAGCCAAACCTTGGATCCTTTAGCCATGAACTCTTTTGAGTCTGTTGCCGGAATAAAACAGCGAGAAAACCAAACGATGACGCCACAACAACAAAATCTGACCCAACGTTGCCGCCAAACATCGATCCGTCGACTTGCCGAAGTGTAGCTCTTTCGATCATTTAAATTCTTCGGGAAAACTTTGAACAACCACATTTTTTCGAAAATATTGGCTCGGGCTACCGCCACAAAGACTGGAACTTAGAACATACCAAGATATAACATATCTCTCAAGAGAGTTCAGCTCGTCGCTGATAACACGAGGAAAGGGCGAGAAGCCCTTTCTCAGTGCCATCCTGCCACCAAAAAACGACTCGTGGTTGAAGGCCGGTTAGACAACAGGACAACAGGCAAAAGAATGGAGTCTTTATTAACATTAAAGAATCATGTTACGACATTTATAACATTTACCAGGACTCCATTAACAAGGGATGATAAATAGATCTCTATAGTTTGAAAGGTTATAGAGTCGCATTACAACACTTACCAAGACCCCAATAACTGGCGATGATAAGTTGGTCTCCTACAGTTCAACACGTTTCACACATTCCCAACAGACCTGGGGAAATAACGCTGCAGGAAATGATACCTACAGTAATAGCCATGTCCGTCCTCTAATGAGTGACGAAAACATAATCTGACAATATGAACTTGATTGCGAGTTAACTAAGACAGGTTATATTTCAACTACCGCCAGAATATTTACTATTCCTTAAGTTTAAGGTGGTTCGATACAGTTTTCACTCGACCATACCTATCATTTTCAATTGGTGTTTTACCAACCTTCCCTTACTCTGATCGATGTGGAAATTACATCAGTTTTTGGAAAAAAAATTGCTAAAATATTCAGATGTGTGTGTGTAACATTCTCCCTTGATCAATACATTTCGCTACACTACCTGAATACAAATTTGCGGGATGTTTTTTTTTTTAAAAAAACGGATCAAAGGGACCTTTGGCCCTTCTTTCCATGCCAGCGAAATGACTGTTTCCAAAGAATTCCAAAGCACCACCTCGAGTGGCAAAGAACAGTAACGTATTGAGGAAAACAGTAATTTTTCAGGAGAAAAAGCTAAAACTTGCGCACAAGTAATATTGCCAATACATTAACTCAATCACTGTTAAAACGAATTATTATATTTTAAAATCTGCATCAACGAAATGTGTAGATCACGAAGGAATGTTACACACATAGATCTGAATATTTTAGCATAACGTTTTTAATATCAGGATTTTGTGACGCAACTTTTTCGTGGGTTCGAGCGCCTACTTCATCGACAAATTTAAAAGTGTTCCAGTGTATCAATGCTAATGAAACTGGAATAAAATTGTTAACATTATCAGGCATACATGGGTAACGTTTTAAAATAATCTATCGAGCCGTTTTAAGATGTTCGAAAAAGCGCTTAAAATTGAAAATTGTTCTAAATTTATTATGGAAGTGACGTTGAGAAAAAGCCTTATTCTCAAGATCAAGAAAACACAAACCAACAAAACTTTCATGGCTTGAAAACAAAACTTCAAGACACATTTTGGCGTCTTTTGGAGCAATTTCATTGCAATATTCTCCTTCCTTCAGTCGATTTAATTTCATTAAACAGAGAGCATGGCTTGAAATGTTTTCGCGATTTATTCGAAATCAAACATACAGAATTTTTTTATTCTTGCATATTAGCCTTGTCATACATCGTAATTTCAGAAATTGGCATCAGATTTTCTATAACAGATCTGGTTCGTAGAAAATTCATGCTTTACCGATTTTCATATTTTTAGTTTATCGTTTCCATGGAAATATCGATTACCTTAAAAAACACATTCAACCAAACTTCAATCTTTTTTCAAAAACTGGTGTACTTTCCATATCGATCAGAGAAGGGGAAGGTTGGTAAAACGCCAATTGAAAGTGCTAGGTATGGTCCAGAAAAAATTGTATCGAACCACCTTAAACTTTAAAGGAATCCATCTCCAGGAAATCTACAGATTGGTCGAGACTTGAGATTACAATCCAGACTCAACAGAGGCAGTAACACCATTCTTACCTGTAAGAGGAAGAAAAATAAGAGTAACTGCCAGGAACCAAACATTATTTGCAACAACTTCCGCCATGATTCATTCGTCCGATTATTTATTTACAAATTGGAAGCTTGATCAGTGGTTATAACAATGAACCAGAGAATTATGGGTATCAGGAATATGTTCCCACCCCCTGTTAGGTAAGTTATCCACCCTAAAAAAAAAAATCCTGTTGATTAAATAGTTTAAACCATGAAACTGCGCTCTAGGAATAATTTACTTTCGTGTTTAAAAGCAAAACGAAGTCTTATCGTTTGGAAACACAATTCATAGTGTATATCAGAGCGAAAATTTGAACGCCATTTAAACTGAGTATTGTTGCTGCTTTTCAGTAAATATGCTGATGATTTGAAAGTGGAGAATTAGCGGAATGGCAAACGTTTGCCTTAAGGCAAACTTTCGTCGCTTGTGGCACCCGAGCGCCTCTACAGGACACCCCTGACAACTTATTTCAGTCTTCAACAACTTAAAATTTTCATTAATAAATAGAAAATGGCTCCTTAAAAGCTACATCTAAAATTACGCCGTGTTCTCGTACTTAGTTTTGTTGAATTTGCTATTAGTATAGACCCTATACATAAATGGCTGCCAATCAAAACTTATTATATAAGTATTAAAATTAGCCCAACTAACCTCGTTTTTTTGAGTTGATAATTCAAAAGAATTTTACTCTCAAGCGAAGTTAGTTGGACTAATTTAAATGTATACAAAATAATTTTAAATTGGCAGTCATTTATGAATAGGGTCTATAGTACCTCAAAACAGCCAGACATAAAAGAAATAACAGTGTCATGTTTAATTGAACCCGATAACCGAATCCAAATCCACAATTAGTCAATCAAAAGCCGTGTCTATTGTTCTGTTATTTTGTAGCAGCAAAGTCACTGATTTCGCGTTCCCGGATTTGTGGCCAAATTCGGGTGTGGATAAATATACCTAATCGTACCTTTTTCGGTACTCTTCGGTCCCGTATCTGGCTCATTTGGTGTCGCCATGGGTGTTTGGTTCTACCACGTCGACGCCCCAGTCGCCAAAACACACAGTCCTCCAAGAAACGAGGCAATGTCCAACATAAAAAAACATGATCCACGTGAGTTTGCGCTCCGATTTTGCATTTTAAAATAATCTCTTTGTCTCAAATTGTCAATGAAAGCGCGAGCAAGGCTTTAGAAAATATCGTACCTGTATATTGGTTATTTGTCGTCATTCATCCGACTCGTCTGTACATTTTTAATCTTCTCAAAATACAGAGTTGTGACCTGTCTGAGCCTCCTGCAAGTTTTAAGTGAGCGGTCGGCAGAGTTTCAAGATCTGATTCCGACGGCCCCATACTGAATCCACCGACGTCTACAGGCTGGAAAAAATATTAAGGATACAAACTGAATTAAAGTTTAGGCTTATCAAGGTCTCTTCCCTCCTCAAAGTGTTAAGACCGTTATCAGTCGGTATTTGAACTTTATACAGGTGTCAATATTCAGTTGCACGAATCTCTCTAACAGCAGGTTCTCCGGTGATACAGTCTCTCGAAACAAGCGCTCTTGACTTACAAGAAAGAGAATCCGTGAAAATTATCTAATAGAGGGGTGTTCAAGGCGTGAATATTGGCGTACTCAAACAAAACAGAATGACCCAAATATACATACTTTTTTTTACATCTTAAAGGTGGGGAATTTTATTACTTCGATATAACAATACAGCTACCCCTTGATTTGTTTTGTGTTATGCATAATGCAGCAATTAGTGCCTAACATGTTACACTTCCACCATTTGTTTATTCATATCTTACCTCTTAGTTAATTTCTTTTTCTCGTTTATTTTCCAGCCGTATTTCGATGCTCAAGGTCAACTCGTGAGGCCTGCACTGCAAGATTTAGGTGATTTTCGGAGACCACAATCTTCAAAAAAACGCTTAGCCCAGACCAGGGTATACCTGTAAACCAAGTGCAGCCGTGAGGGTCTGAATCCGAAGATAGA
Source organism: Orbicella faveolata (assembly GCF_042242905.1). Lineage (NCBI taxonomy): Eukaryota > Metazoa > Cnidaria > Anthozoa > Scleractinia > Merulinidae > Orbicella > Orbicella faveolata. The sequence continues at coordinate 23,301,862 of NW_028301553.1, forward strand.
GATGAACAAGAAAACGATTATATTACTTACGTGGTGTGAGGGAAAGGATGACGTCACGGCGAGAGAAGAAAATAGATTTCCGTTTATTGTCAACGAGGTTTATTTCCTTCTCGGGACAAAAGAAAAAAGTGGGAAACATTTGACGCAATAAAAACGCCATATAGCACTACAACCACATGTCCCAATGTGAAAGAACAGCGGCAAAGTTCCTACAGAGATTGTCAAATTAAATTCTAACAATTAGACGACTGGAAAAGAGAGGCCGTTGTCGTCAAAACAACATATCTGTTGCAAAAATAAAAATGTGGAATATAGGATATGCTTTGCTTAATAACAGTTTCATTTCAGGAATATATTAGTTTTGTTGTACATACATTAAATATATTAAATAATAACATATAATTAAACAAATGAAGAAAGGTGTAGAAAAAGAAGTCGTGTGCGTTATTTGTCATATGTTTGTTTGGTGTGTCTTTGCTGGAGCAAGGTTCATTTCTTGGTGAGGCACCTTTTGATTTCTTTTTCTAATTCCTAGATATGGAGTCCAATGAAATGTGTTTTTAGTTAATTGACTCTCTTCTATCGCTTTAAACGTAACGTGACTGGGATACACCAGACAAGGGCTTTAGGACAATACTC